>NC_092420.1:1748678-1881178 GCF_040894005.1 Engystomops pustulosus
CTGCCAAAAATGGGATATTACACACTTTGTCACCCAGCTTTCCCGAACCAGTGCCTAATGCTTATATGTAGGATGTTTCACATTGTAGGATCCTGGGATGTCAGTGACAATAGGGCCGCCGTGTCACCCAGCTTTCCCAGACTCGCATGTAGCCTAGAAGCTACAGATTCTTCTGGACAGATGGAGACATCCCCAGGATTAAGTGATTTGGGGGTGATCTATCTCGCGGTCCGGCCGCTTCCCCTGGCGGTTACTTATCGCTGTCCGTGGACAATATGTTCCGGCCGTGATGAATCGTTGCGGAGATAAACCCATTATATGAATATATTTATTGCCGGGAGAATTGTGGCAAATCTCGTCCGTCCACAGAAATCCTCTTAGATGAAACTATGATAAGAGATTAAATCCGAAAATGACCCGGTGGCTGAGCCGAAGGATTACTGCACGGAGAGACGCCTGGGGGACTACTACTCCAGCATCAGCTTCCATCTTTCTCATTGATGTGTAACTTATTACAGATCTCTGCTTGCTGTCAGTGACTTCCTGCACTTTCCTCTTTGACTCTTTATTGTTGGGGGGGGGGGGGGGATAATGGTCGGGTCGGTAGCGGTGCTGTTGGGGGATAATGGTTGGGTCGGGAGCGTTGCTGTTGGGGGATAATGGTCGGGTCGGGAGCGTTGCTGTTGGGGGATAATGGTTGGGTCGGTAGCGTTGCTGTTGGGGGGATAATGGTCGGGTCGGTAGCGGTGCTGTTGGGGGATAATGGTCGGGTCGGTAGCGGTGCTGTTGGGGGGGGTAATGGTCGGGTCGGTAGCGTGCAGTTGGGGGATAATGGTCGGGTCGGGAGCGTTGCTGTTGGGGGGATAATGGTCGGGTCGGTAGCGGTGCTGTTGGGGGGATAATGGTCGGGTCGGGAGCGTTGCTGTTGGGGGATAATGGTCGGGTCAGTAGCGTTGCTGTTGGGGGGATAATGGTCGGGTCGGTAGCGTTGCTGTTGGGGGGATAATGGTCGGGTCGGTAGCTTTGCTGTTGGGGGGATAATGTCGGGTCGGTAGCGGTGCTGTTGGGGGGATAATGGTCGGGTCGGGAGCGGTTGCTGTTGGGGGATAATGGTCGGTCGGTAGCGGTTGCTGGGGGGATAATGGTCGGGTCGGTAGCGTTGCTGTTGGGGGATAATGGTCGGGTCGGTAGCGTTGCTGTTGGGGGGATAATGGTCGAGTCGGTAGCGTTGCTGTTGGGGGTGATAATGTCGGGTCGGTAGCATTGCTGTTGGGGTGGTAAGGGTCGGGTCGGTAGCGTTGCTGTTGGGGGGGATAATGGTCGGGTCGGTAGCATTGCTGTTGGGGTGGTAATGGTCGGGTCGGTAGCGGTGATAATGGTCGGTAGCGTTTGCTGTTGGGGTGGTAATGGTCGGGTCGGTAGCGGTGCTGTTGGGGGATAATGGTCGGGTCGGTAGCGGAGATAATGGTCGGGAGCGTTGCTGTTGGGGGGATAATGGTCGGGTCGGTAGCGTTGCTGTTGGGGGGGGGGTAATGGTCGGGTCGGTAGCGTTGCTGTTGGGGGGGGGGTAATGGTCGGGCGGTAGCGTTGCTGTTGGGGGGGGGTAATGGTCGGGTCGGTAGCGTTGCTGTTGGGGGGGGGGTAATGGTCGGGTCGGTAGCGGAGATAATGGTCGGGAGCGTTGCTGTTGGGGGGATAATGGTGGGGTCAGTAGCGTTGCTGTTGGGGGGATAATGGTTGGGTCGGTAGCTTTGCTGTGGGGGGATAATGGTCGGGTCGGTAGCGTTGCTGTTGGGGGAATAATGGTCGGGTCGGTAGCGTTGCTGTTGGGGGGGGGGGGGGATAATGGTCGGTCGGTAGCGTTGCTGTTGGGGGGATAATGGTCGGGTCGGTAGCTTTGCTGTTGGGGGGGATAATGGTCGGGTCGGTAGCGGTGCTGTTGGGGGGATAATGGTCGGGTCGGTAGCTTTGCTGTTGGGGGGATAATGGTCGGGTCGGTAGCGGGTGCTGTTGGGGGGGGTAATGGTTGGGTCGGTAGCGCTGCTGTTGGGGGATAACGGTCGGGTCGGTAGCGTTGCTGTTGGGGGATAATGGTCGTATTGGTAGCGGTGCTGTTGGGATGATAATGGTCGGGTCGGTAGCGTTGCTGTTGGGGGGGATAATGGTCGGGTCGGTAGCGTTGCTGTTGGGGGATAATGGTCGGGTCGGTAGCGGTGCTGTTGGGGGGGGTAATGGTTGGGTCGGTAGCGGTGCTGTTGGGGGATAATGGTCGGGTCGGTAGCGGTGCTGTGGGGGGATAATGGTCGGGTCGGGAGCGTTGCTGTTGGGGGGATAATGGTCGGGTCGGTAGCGTTGCTGTTGGGGGGGATAATGGTCGGGTCGGTAGCATTGCTGTTGGGGTGGTAAGGGTCGGGTCAGTAGCGTTGCTGTTGGGGGGGATAATGGTCGGGTCGGTAGCATTGCTGTTGGGGTGGTAATGGTCGGGTCGGTAGCGGTGATAATGGTCGGGAGCGTGCTGTTGGGGGGGATAATGGTCGGGTCGGTAGCATTGCTGTTGGGGTGGTATGGGTCGGGTCGGTAGCGTTGCTGTTGGGGGGATAATGGTCGGGTCGGTAGCGTTGCTGTTGGGGTGGTAATGGTCGGGTCGGTAGCGGTGCTGTTGGGGGATAATGGTCGGTCGGTAGCGGGGCTGTTGGGGGATAATGGTCGGGTCGGTAGCGTTGCTGTTGGGGGGGGGGGGGGTAAGGGTCGGTCGGTAGCGTTGCTGTTGGGGGGGGGTAATGGTCGGGTCGGTAGCGTTGCTGTTGGGGGGGGGGTAATGTCGGGTCGGTAGCGGAGATAATGGTCGGGGAGGTTGCTTGTTGGGGGGATAATGGTGTCGGTAGCGTTGCTGTTGGGGGGATAATGGTTGGGTCGGTAGCTTTGCTGTTGGGGGGATAATGGTCGGGTCGGTAGCGGTGCTGTTGGGGGGATAATGGTCGGGTCGGTAGCGTTGCTGTTGGCGGGGATAATGGTCGGGTCGGTAGCGTTGCTGTTGGGGGGATAATGGTCGGGTCGGTAGCTTTGCTGTTGGGGGGATAATGGTCGGGTCGGTAGCGGTGCTGTTGGGGGGATAATGGTCGGGTCGGTAGCGTTGCTGTTGGGATGATAATGGTCGGGTCGGTAGCGGTGCTGTTGGGGTGGTAATGGTTGGGTCGGTAGCTTTGCTGTTGGGGGGATAATGGTCGGGTCGGTAGCGTTGCTGTTGGGGTGGTAATGGTCGGGTCAGTAGCGTTGCTGTTGGGGGGATAATGGTCGGGTCAGTAGCGTTGCTGTTGGGGGGATAATGGTCGGGTCAGTAGCGTTGCTGTTGGGGGGGGTAATGGTCGGGTCGGTAGCGGTGCTGTTGGGGGGATAATGGTCGGGTCCGTAGCGCTGCTGTTGCGGGGGATAATGGTCGGGTCGGTAGCTTTGCTGTTGGAGGGATAACGGTCGGGTCGGTAGCGTTGCTGTTGGGGGGATAATGGTCGGGTCGGTAGCGTTGCTGTTGGGGGGATAATGGTCGGGTCGGTAGCGTTGCTGTTGGGGGGATAATGGTCGGGTCGGTAGCGTTGCTGTTGGGGGGATAACGGTCGGGTCGGTAGCATTGCTGTTGGGGGGATAACGGTCGGATCGGTAGCGTTGCTGTTGGGGGGATAACGGTTGGGTCGGTAGCGTTGCTGTTGGGGGGATAACGGTCGGGTCGGTAGCGTTGCTGTTGGGGGGATAACGGTCGGATCGGTAGCGTTGCTGTTGGGGGGATAACGGTCGGGTCGGTAGCGTTGCTGTTGGGGTGATAATGGTCGGGTCGGTAGCGTTGCTGTTGGGGGGGATAATGGTCGGGTCGGTAGCGTTGCTGTTGGGGGATAATAGTCGGGCCGGTAGCGTTGCTGTTGGGGGGATAACGGTCGGGTCGGTAGCGTTGCTGTTGGGGGGATAACGGTCGGGTCGGTAGCGTTGCTGTTGGGGGGATAAGGGTCGGGTCGGTAGCGTTGCTGTTGGGGGGGATAATGTTCGGGTCGGTAGCGTTGCTGTTGGGGGGGATAATGGTCGGGTCGGTAGCGTTGCTGTTGGGGGGATAATGGTCGGGTCGGTAGCGTTGCTGTTGGGGGGGATAATGGTCGGGTCGGTAGCGTTGCTGTTGGGGGGGATAATGGTCGGGTCGGTAGCGTTGCTGTTGGGGGGGATAATGGTCGGGTCGGTAGCGTTGCTGTTGGGGGGGATAATGGTCGGGTCGGTAGCGTTGCTGTTGGGGGGATAACGGTCGGGTCGGTAGCGTTGCTGTTGGGGGGATAACGGTCGGGTCGGTAGTGTTGCTGTTGGGGGGGATAACGGTCGGGTCGGTAGCGTTGCTGTTGGGGGGGATAACGGTCGGGTCGGTAGCGTTGCTGTTGGGGGGATAATGGTCGGGGTGTTGTCCGGTCGGTTGCGTTGTTGAGGGGGTGAGGTGCTCTACATTACATGGTCATGGTCGGGCTGGTCATGGTCGGGGTGTTGTCCGGTTGGTTGCATTGTCGAGGTGGTGAGGTGCTCTACATTACATGGTCGGGCTGGTCATGGTCGGGCTGGTCATGGTCGGGCTGGTCATGGTCGGGCTGGTCATGGTCGGGCTGGTCATGGTCGGGCTGGTCATGGTCAGGTCGGGCTGGTCATGGTCGGGCTGGTCATGGTCGGGCTGGTCATGGTCGGGCTGGTCATGGTCGGGCTGGTCATGGTCGGGCTGGTCATGGTCGGGCTGGTCATGGTCGGGCTGGTCATGGTCGGGCTGGTCATGGTCGGGCTGGTCATGGTCGGGCTGGTCATGGTCGGGCTGGTCATGGTCGGGCTGGTCATGGTCGGGCTGGTCATGGTCGGGCTGGTCATGGTCGGGCTGGTCATGGTCGGGCTGGTCATGGTCGGGCTGGTCATGGTCGGGCTGGTCATGGTCGGGCTGGTCATGGTCAGGCTGTTGTCCGGTTGGTTGCGTTGTCGAGGTGGTGAGGTGCTCTACATTACATGGTCATGGTCGGGTCGGTCATGGTCGGGGTAGTGAGGTGCTCTACATGTCATGGTCGGGCTGGTCATGGTCGGGCTGGTCATGGTCGGGCTGTTGTCCGGTTGGTTGCGTTGTCGAGGGGGTGAGGTGCTCTACATTACAAGGTCGGGTTGTTGTCCGGTCGGTTGCGTTGTTGAGGGGGTGAGGTGCTCTACATTACATGGTCATGGTCGGGTCGGTCATGGTCGGGGTAGTGAGGTGCTCTACATGTCATGGTCGGGCTGGTCATGGTCGGGCTGGTCATGGTCGGGCTGTTGTCCGGTTGGTTGCGTTGTCGAGGTGGTGAGGTGCTCTACATTACATGGTCGGGTTGGTAGCGGTCGGTTGCGTTGTTGACGTTCTCTACATTAGAGATCATTAGTCATGGTTGGATTGTAGTGCAGTGGTGAGATGCTCTGCGACGCGCTGGATGAGCCTCTTCTTGTGTCTCTATTTCGCTCGCCTGCCGCCCGTTCTCTCCCCCTCCCGGTTTTTGCGCCCCTCGCCCCGTGTGTGCAATGTTCCTGTGATCTCCAGCTGGCCGGGGTCACTGATGAAGCAATTAATTCCCATGCAGAGCGTCGCAGATTGCAGATTGATGCCGCTTTATTATCCGCCGCGTCCTGGAAGCTGTAATTTCATCCATTTTGCAGCCTCATAATTTCTGTCTGTGAGTGGAGGGACGGGGAGGTGGGTTTTGGGGTTCTCCCTCCCCCATCTGCTCCACGGTCTGTGATTTCTCTGTATTTGATGAGCACGATGTGTGATGGGGCTGGGGGGGGGGGGGGGGGGCTGTAAGATATAGATACGACGGTGACCCGTCCCAGAACAGAATGGTGGATACGATCCGTCACTGCCAACCCTTATATGAGTCTTAAAGGGGTTGTCTTATTGCACGTGTTTGACCATTGTAGGACCCCCCAGAGTGATTGGTGGAGGTTATGGTGGCCGAACCCTCTCGGTTAAGGCTGCAGTACCCAGAGCTGCCACTAGAGCTGGGCCCTGGCGCTCCCCTTGTGGGGCGGCTATTGGTATTCTGTGCTGCTTGTGCCGCCTGACTATGTGGGGGCTAATATGGTGACCACCTGTGCCCCCTGCCGGCCCGCTCCCCATGGCACCCGCCGCCCGCTCCATGGCGCCTCTCCCCATTCTCTCCTCCTCTCATCATGCAGAAGTAATGCAGTAATTGCAGCGGCTGCAGGTGCGGTGCCCACGGGGCTGCGCCATCCTCCGCCACTCCGCAGCAACTTCCCTTACATGTGCCCTTTCATCAGAGGAGCTGCACCCCCGCACAGGGGCTCCTGATCTGTACAGCCGGTCTCCTACTTAAGAACACCCAACTTACAGACGACCTCTAGTTACAAACGCACCTCTGGATGTTGTTAATTACTGTACTTTATACTTAGGCTACTGAAGATTTATTGTTACTCCTGGTTCTGATGATAATCCAACATTTTTAAAATCTAATTGTCACAGAGACCAAAAAAACATTTGTCTGGAGATACAATTATGAAATATACAGTTCCGACTTACATACAAATTCAACTTAAGAGCAAAACTACAGAACCTATCCTGTACATAACCCGGAGACTAACTCTATGTACCAGTCCAGTCACACCTTGTACTGAGCCTCGCAGCAGCCCAGAAAGTCGTCATATCATTAGGGTTGTGTCTGCCGACCCAGCCTGCAGCTTCAGTTGTGACTAGAGTATAATATCTCATCCCGGATTTACAGATTTATTTCACAACATTTTCATCTTTAGAGAGGTTTTACTTATATCAATATAAACGATAAGTTACCGATAATAATACAGAAGTCCTGCAGTTACATAGTAACTACACACCACCACTAGGGGGAGCTCACTACATACACATTATACACCACCACTAGGGGGAGCTCACTACATACACATTATACACCACCACTAGGGGGAGATCACTACATACACATTATACACCACCACTAGGAGGAGATCACTACATACACATTATACACCACCACTAGGGGGAGATCACTACATACACATTATACACCACCACTAGGGGGAGATCACTACATACACATTATACACCACCACTAGGGGGAGATCACTACATACACATTATACACCACCACTAGGGGGAGATCACTACATACACATTATACACCACCACTAGGGGGAGATCACTACATACACATTATACACCACCACTAGGAGGAGATCACTACATACACATTATACACCACCACTAGGGGGAGATCACTACATACACATTATACACCACCACTAGGGGGAGCTCACTACATACACATTATACACCACCACTAGGAGGAGATCACTACATACACATTATACACCACCACTAGGGGGAGATCACTACATACACATTATACACCACCACTAGGGGGAGATCACTACATACACATTATACACCACCACTAGGGGGAGATCACTACATACACATTATACACCACCACTAGGGGGAGCTCACTACATACACATTATACACCACCACTAGGGGGAGCTCACTACATACACATTATACACCACCACTAGGGGGAGCTCACTACATACACATTATACACCACCACTAGGGGGAGATCACTACATACAGATTATACACCACCACTAGGGGGAGATCACTACATACAGATTATACACCACCACTAGGAGGAGATCACTACATACACATTATACACCACCACTAGGAGGAGATCACTACATACACATTATACACCACCACTAGGGGGAGCTCACTACATACAGATTATACACCACCACTAGGAGGAGATCACTACATACACATTATACACCACCACTAGGAGGAGATCACTACATACACATTATACACCACCACTAGGGGGAGCTCACTACATACACATTATACACCACCACTAGGGAGAGATCACTACATACACATTATACACCACCACTAGTGGGAGATCACTACATACACATTATACACCACCACTAGGGGGAGATCACTACATACAGATTATACACCACCACTAGGGAGAGATCACTACATACACATTATACACCACCACTAGGAGGAGATCACTACATACAGATTATACACCACCACTAGGGGGAGATCACTACATACACATTATACACCACCACTAGGGGGAGCTCACTACATACACATTATACACCACCACTAGGAGGAGATCACTACATACAGATTATACACCACCACTAGGAGGAGATCACTACATACAGATTATACACCACCACTAGGGGGAGATCACTACATACACATTATACACCACCACTAGGAGGAGATCACTACATACAGATTATACACCACCACTAGGGGGAGATCACTACATACACATTATACACCACCACTAGGAGGAGATCACTACATACACATTATACACCACCACTAGGAGGAGATCACTACATACACATTATACACCACCACTAGGGGGAGATCACCACATACACATTATACACCACCACTAGGGGGAGCTCACTACATACACATTATACACCACCACTAGGAGGAGATCACTACATACACATTATACACCACCACTAGGGGGAGATCACTACATACACATTATACACCACCACTAGGGGGAGCTCACTACATACACATTATACACCACCACTAGGGGGAGATCACTACATACACATTATACACCACCACTAGGAGGAGATCACTACATACACATTATACACCACCACTAGGAGGAGATCACTACATACACATTATACACCACCACTAGGGAGAGATCACTACATACACATTATACACCACCACTAGTGGGAGATCACTACATACACATTATACACCACCACTAGGGGGAGATCACTACATACACATTATACACCACCACTAGGGGGAGCTCACTACATACAGATTATACACCACCACTAGGAGGAGATCACTACATACACATTATACACCACCACTAGGAGGAGATCACTACATACACATTATACACCACCACTAGTGGGAGATCACTACATACACATTATACACCACCACTAGGAGGAGATCACTACATACAGATTATACACCACCACTAGGAGGAGATCACTACATACACATTATACACCACCACTAGGGGGAGATCACTACATACAGATTATACACCACCACTAGGGGGAGATCACTACATACAGATTATACACCACCACTAGGAGGAGATCACTACATACAGATTATACACCACCACTAGGGGGAGATCACTACATACAGATTATACACCACCACTAGGGGGAGATCACTACATACAGATTATACACCACCACTAGGAGGAGATCACTACATACACATTATACACCACCACTAGGAGGAGATCACTACATACACATTATACACCACCACTAGGGGGAGATCACTACATACACATTATACACCACCACTAGGGGGAGATCACTACATACACATTATACACCACTACTAGGGGGAGATCACTACATACACATTATACACCACCACTAGGAGGAGATCACTACATACACATTATACATCACCACTAGGAGGAGATCACTACATACAGATTATACACCACCACTAGGGGGAGCTCACTACATACACATTATACACCACCACTAGGGGGAGCTCACTACATACACATTATACACCACCACTAGGGGGAGCTCACTACATACACATTATACACCACCACTAGGGGGAGATCACTACATACAGATTATACACCACCACTAGGAGGAGATCACTACATACAGATTATACACCACCACTAGGGGGAGATCACTACATACAGATTATACACCACCACTAGGGGGAGATCACTACATACAGATTATACACCACCACTAGGAGGAGATCACTACATACACATTATACACCACCACTAGGAGGAGATCACTAAATACACATTATACACCACCACTAGGGGGAGATCACTACATACACATTATACACCACTACTAGGGGGAGATCACTACATACACATTATACACCACCACTAGGAGGAGATCACTACATACACATTATACATCACCACTAGGAGGAGATCACTACATACAGATTATACACCACCACTAGGGGGAGCTCACTACATACACATTATACACCACCACTAGGGGGAGCTCACTACATACACATTATACACCACCACTAGGGGGAGATCACTACATACAGATTATACACCACCACTAGGGGGAGATCACTACATACAGATTATACACCACCACTAGGAGGAGATCACTACATACACATTATACACCACCACTAGGAGGAGATCACTACATACACATTATACACCACCACTAGGGGGAGATCACTACATACACATTATACACCACTACTAGGGGGAGATCACTACATACACATTATACACCACCACTAGGGGGAGATCACTACATACAGATTATACACCACCACTAGGGGGAGATCACTACATACAGATTATACACCACCACTAGGGGGAGATCACTACATACAGATTATACACCACCACTAGGAGGAGATCACTACATACACATTATACACCACCACTAGGAGGAGATCACTACATACACATTATACACCACCACTAGGGGGAGATCACTACATACACATTATACACCACTACTAGGGGGAGATCACTACATACACATTATACACCACCACTAGGAGGAGATCACTACATACACATTATACACCACCACTAGGAGGAGATCACTACATACAGATTATACACCACCACTAGGGGGAGCTCACTACATACACATTATACACCACCACTAGGGGGAGCTCACTACATACACATTATACACCACCACTAGGGGGAGATCACTACATACAGATTATACACCACCACTAGGGGGAGATCACTACATACACATTATACACCACCACTAGGAGGAGATCACTACATACACATTATACACCACCACTAGGAGGAGATCACTACATACACATTATACACCACCACTAGGAGGAGATCACTACATACACATTATACACCACCACTAGGGGGAGATCACTACATACACATTATACACCACCACTAGGGGGAGATCACTACATACACATTATACACCACCACTAGGGGGAGATCACTACATACACATTATACACCACCACTAGGGGGAGATCACTACATACACATTATACACCACCACTAGGAGGAGATCACTACATACACATTATACACCACCACTAGGGGGAGATCACTACATACACATTATACACCACCACTAGGGGGAGATCACTACATACAGATTATACACCACCACTAGGAGGAGATCACTACATACAGATTATACACCACCACTAGGGGGAGATCACTACATACAGATTATACACCACCACTAGGAGGAGATCACTACATACAGATTATACACCACCACTAGGGGGAGATCACTACATACAGATTATACACCACCACTAGGGGGAGATCACTACATACAGATTATACACCACCACTAGGAGGAGATCACTACATACACATTATACACCACCACTAGGGGGAGATCACTACATACACATTATACACCACTACTAGGGGGAGATCACTACATACACATTATACACCACTACTAGGGGGAGATCACTACATACACATTATACACCACCACTAGGGGGAGATCACTACATACACATTATACACCACCACTAGAAAGAGATCACTACATACACATTATACACCACCACTAGGGGGAGATCACTACATACACATTATACACCACCACTAGGGGGAGATCACTACATACAGATTATACACTACCACTAGGGGGAGATCACTACATACAGATTATACAGCACCACTAGGAGGAGATCCCTACATACATATTATACACCACCACTAGGAGGAGATCACTACATACACATTATACACCACCACTAGGGGGAGATCACTACATACAGATTATACACCACCACTAGGAGGAGATCACTACATACACATTATACACCACCACTAGGAGGAGATCACTACATACACATTATACACCACCACTAGGAGGAGATCACTACATACAGATTATACACTACCACTAGGGGGAGATCACTACATACAGATTATACAGCACCACTAGGAGGAGATCCCTACATACATATTATACACCACCACTAGGAGGAGATCACTACATACACATTATACACCACCACTAGGGGGAGATCACTACATACAGATTATACACCACCACTAGGAGGAGATCCCTACATACATATTATACACCACCACTAGGAGGAGATCACTACATACACATTATACACCACCACTAGGGGGAGATCACTACATACAGATTATACACCACCACTAGGAGGAGATCACTACATACACATTATACACCACCACTAGGGGGAGATCACTACATACAGATTATACACCACCACTAGGAGGAGATCACTACATACACATTATACACCACCACTAGGGGGAGATCACTACATACACATTATACACCACCACTAGGAGGAGATCACAACATACACATTATACACCACCACTAGGGGGAGATCACAACATACACATTATACACCACCACTAGGGGGAGATCACTACATACACATTATACACCACCACTAGGAGGAGATCACTACATACACATTATACACCACCACTAGGGGGAGATCACTACATACAGATTATACACCACCACTAGGGGGAGATCACTACATACAGATTATACACCACCACTAGGGGGAGATCACTACATACAGATTATACATCACCACTAGGGGGAGATCACTACATACACATTATACACCACCACTAGGGGGAGATCACTACATACACATTATACACCACCTCTAGGGGGAGATCACTACATACACATTATACACCACCACTAGGGGGAGATCACTACATACACATTATACACCACCACTAGGGGGAGATCACTACATACACATTATACACCACCACTAGGAGGAGATCACTACATACAGATTATACACCACCACTAGGAGGAGATCACTACATACAGATTATACACCACCACTAGGAGGAGATCACTACATACAGATTATACACCACCACTAGGGGGAGATCACTACATACAGATTATACACCACCACTAGGGGGAGATCACTACATACAGATTATACACCACCAGTAGGGGGCGGTATACTCATGGCCTCATTGGTGGTCACCCAGCTTTTCTGTAGCGAGTATTATACATGTTTTTTGGGTTGGATGAGGCCATAAATCTGTAGGATCCGGCAGTGACATCTATGAATCAGAAGTTTCCATTTCTCCTCGTCTTTCCCGCCGCGTCTCGTCTCACGCGGTTCCTCAGAATTTCCCGGAGTAATTGCCTCCATAAAAGCCTGACAGATGTTCTGCAATAACAAATTGCAGCAGTGAAGTAGATGCGATGCTCTGCAGGTCGCCGGGGAGCGGCGGTGAGGATGAGGGGCTCCCTATCTCAGGGGTTCTCCTTCGAGGTGACCTTTATGAGGGGGAGGGGAGGGTGTGACCTTTGTTTCGGCGCCCCCTAGGCTCCAGGCTGACCCTTTATCCCTCTGATTCGCCTCTTCTCTCTGTGTCAGTAAGCTGCTGCTCAAGCTAGAAGTTTTATGTTACCGTAATATCCCAAAAAACTTCTCTACTCCAGTCACACCCAGAGCTGCGTTCAGCTTCCATTATTTGCATTGTCCTCTGTTCACATATAAAGTTACCCTGGAAGTGTCCCGTCCTCTTGATAACCAGGTCTTTACATATTGCATTTTACTCTAGTCACATCCAGAGCTGATTTCATAATTCTCACTCTAGTTACGTCCCAAGCTGCGTTCACTCTTCTTAATTTGCAGTTTGTCTATTGCTTAGCCTTGTACTCTATTCACTACCGGATCTGCAGGAGTCATACGGGTCATTGGAGGGTAAGGGGGGGCGGCAGGTCCTTGATGTGATGGTGCCAGTGTATCGGCATACAGGACCCCCAGGGGCCCCTATAAATGTGTGGCCCATGCAGGTGGTCTCCTAATTTCCCTGGCTCAGCAGGGGGAGGGCTGAGGTAATATCTGCTGCGGTGGTCCGGCTGGGGGGGGGGGAGCTCTGGGGGTCCGGCTGGAGGGGGGGGGGAGCTCTGGGGGTCCGGCTGGAGGGGGGGGGGAGCTCTGGGGGTCCGTCTGGAGGGGGGGGGGCAGCTCTGGGCGTCTGGATGGAGAGGGGGCAGCTCTGGGGGTCCGGATGGAGAGGGGGCAGCTCTGGGCGTCCGGATGGAGAGGGGGCAGCTCTGGGGGTCCGGATGGAGAGGGGGCAGCTCTGGGTGTCCGGATGGAGAGGGGGCAGCTCTGGGGGTCCGGATGGAGAGGGGGCAGCTCTGGGTGTCCGGATGGAGAGGGGGCAGCTCTGGGGGTCCGGATGGAGAGGGGGCAGCTCTGGGGGTCTGGCTGGAGGGGGGGGGGGCAGCTCTGGGGGTCTGGCTGGAGGGGGGGGGCAGCTCTGGGGGTCTGGCTGGAGGGGGGGGGGCAGCTCTGGGGGTCTGGCTGGAGGGGGGGGGCAGCTCTGGGGGTCTGGCTGGAGGGGGGGGGCAGCTCTGGGGGTCCGGCTGGAGGGAGGGCAGCTCTGGGGGTCCGGCTGGAGGGGGGGGGGCAGCTCTGGGGGTCCGGCTGGAGGGCGGGAAGCTCTGGGGGTCCGGCTGGAAAGGGGGAAGCTCTGGGGGTCCGGATGGAAAGGGGGAAGCTCTGGGGGTCCGGCTGGAGGGGGGGCAGCTCTGGGGGTCCGGCTGGGGGGAGGGCAGCTCTAGGGGTCCTGCTGGAGGGCGGGAAGCTCTGGGGGTACGGATGGAGAGGGGGCAGCTCTGGGGGTACGGATGGAGGGGGAGGCAGCTTTGGGGGTCCGGCTGGAGGGGGAGGCAGCTTTGGGGGTCCGGATGGAGAGGGGGCAGCTCTGGGGGTCCGGATGGAGAGGGGGCAGCTCTGGGGGTCCGGCTGGAAGAGACGCAGCTGAGCTTAGAAAAGGGCAGACGAGGAGATGGAGCCCAGTATAACGAGGAGACGCTCTTTGACTTTCTACCTAAACTTGTGCTTCAAGATCTCTGCTTCTATCAGTGAATAGAAGCAATCATTCTTCATATGCAGAAGCTGATAACTACTCCTTACTTATTATTTCTCAGAGCTGAGGGTTTGTTACAATGTATCACATCTAGAATGTTGTCCGTGAGATGCACTGATAACATTGTAACAGAGGATGGAGCACATTGGATACTAATGTAACAAATCCTCAGAAGTATCGGGTCAGGACTAATGTCTGGGTGTAGCCTCCATGTAATCCCATCGTAGCTGCTGTGTTTGTTACATTGTGTCAGTGCCATGACGTTAACACCCTTAGGGTGATGCCAAACGTGGCGTTTTTGGTCCGCTATTGGGCACGCGTTGTAGTACATTTATAAACACATGCGTTTTTTCCTCTTTACCATGTGTGCTGTGAACATAAACAGGTTCTAAGCAGCCAAACGCACGGTAAACGGTCAAAAACGGATGCATTTTAAAAACGCACACGTTTTTATACGGACTGAAAACGCATGCTTACTAATGGACCAAAAACGCCCGTGTGGCATCACCCTTATGCCTTATGTTTAAAATTATGTAAATGAGCCTAAGGGGGCCCGAGCTCCAGAGATTTTAATGGAACCTGGAGCCCCTTAGGCTCATTTGCATAATTTTTAAGGCCTTTTTTTGTAAAAACAAGGTCATAAGAAGCTAAAAGAAGAGCCGAAGCTGCTAGAGGGGCGCACACCAGCATGAAAGTGCTAGGTTTACAATCCTTCATCCTGGTGGTAGATGCCCTTTGCCTACTACAGTAACTGCTGTTTGTTACAGTGTATCAGTGCACATGTCTGTATCACCCGCTATTTGTGTTGTCATCGTCTCCTGACATCTTGTTTCTTGTCTCCTGCAGCTCTACAGAGAGAAGCACAATCTGTTTGAAGTAAAGGAGAACGTTCCCCGGAAGCTGGTGGAGAAGGTGGCGGGTGACATCGAGACCCTCCTTGCCAAAAAAGTGCGAGCTCTCAAGGTGAGTGACTGCGCGGGAAGGAGTAAAAGCTCTACTCAACCGGGGCTCCTACTACTGGCGCCCATTGTGTGTAATGTAATGGCTGATAACAGAGAGTAATAGATTGTATCCCCCCCCCTGTACAGTCTCCTCTCCCCGGGGTGTAATGGCTGATAACAGAGAGTAATAGATTGTATCCCCCCTGTACAGTCTCCTCTCCCCGGGATGTAATGGCTGATAACAGAGAGTAATAGATTGTATCCCCCCCTGTACAGTCTCCTCTCCCTGGGGTGTAATGGCTGATAACAGAGAGTAATAGATTGTATCCCCCCCTGTACAGTCTCCTCTCCCCGGGGTGTAATGGCTGATAACAGAGAGTAATAGATTGTATCCCCCCTGTACAGTCTCCTCTCCCCGGGGTGTAATGGCTGATAACAGAGAGTAATAGATTGTATCCCCCCTGTACAGTCTCCTCTCCCCGGGGTGTAATGGCTGATAACAGAGAGTAATAGATTGTATCCCCCCCCTGTACAGTCTCCTCTCCCCGGGGTGTAATGGCTGATAACAGAGAGTAATAGATTGTATCCCCCTGTACAGTCTCCTCTCCCCGGGGTGTAATGGCTGATAACAGAGAGTAATAGATTGTATCCCCCCTGTACAGTCTCCTCTCCCCGGGGTGTAATGGCTGATAACAGAGAGTAATAGATTGTATCCCCCCTGTACAGTCTCCTCTCCCCGGGGTGTAATGGCTGATAACAGAGAGTAATAGATTGTATCCCCCCCTGTACAGTCTCTTCTCCCCGGGGTGTAATGGCTGATAACAGAGAGTAATAGATTGTATCCCCCCCTGTACAGTCTCTTCTCCCCGGGGTGTAATGGCTGATAACAGAGAGTAATAGATTGTATCCCCCCCTGTACAGTCTCCTCTCCCCGGGGTGTAATGGCTGATAACAGAGAGTAATAGATTGTATCCTCCTGTACAGTCTCCTCTCCCCGGGGTGTAATGGCTGATAACAGAGAGTAATAGATTGTATCCCCCCCTGTACAGTCTCTTCTCCCCGGGATGTAATGGCTGATAACAGAGAGTAATAGATTGTATCCCCCCTGTACAGTCTCCTCCCCCCGGGGTGTAATGGCTGATAACAGAGAGTAATAGATTGTATCCCCCCTGTACAGTCTCCTCTCCCCGGGGTGTAATGGCTGATAACAGAGAGTAATAGATTGTATCCCCCCCTGTACAGTCTCTTCTCCCCGGGGTGTAATGGCTGATAACAGAGAGTAATAGATTGTATCCCCCCTGTACAGTCTCCTCTCCCCGGGGTGTAATGGCTGATAACAGAGAGTAATAGATTGTATCCCCCTGTACAGTCTCCTCTCCCCGGGGTGTAATGGCTGATAACAGAGAGTAATAGATTGTATCCCCCTGTACAGTCTCCTCTCCCCGGGGTGTAATGGCTGATAACAGAGAGTAATAGATTGTATCCCCCCCTGTACAGTCTCCTCTCCCCGGGGTGTAATGGCTGATAACAGAGAGTAATAGATTGTATCCCCCCTGTACAGTCTCCTCTCCCCGGGGTGTAATGGCTGATAACAGAGAGTAATAGATTGTATCCCCCCTGTACAGTCTCCTCTCCCCGGGATGTAATGGCTGATAACAGAGAGTAATAGATTGTATCCCCCCCTGTACAGTCTCCTCTCCCCGGGGTGTAATGGCTGATAACAGAGAGTAATAGATTGTATCCCCCCTGTACAGTCTCCTCTCCCCGGGGTGTAGTGGCTGATAACAGAGAGTAATAGATTGTATCCCCTGTGTAGAGTTTGGTGGTCGTCTCTTTTATCTTTCCATGTGATTACTTCCCACAATTCCTTGCACCTGCATAAAGTCTTCTCACTGCAGGATGTAAGAGCTTTGCTCATCCTGGGCTTGCTGATTCATGAGATCAGACTGCAGGCAGTAATGTGATTGGAGTAAGGGACATTTGGGGTCTCCCTCCTCGCGCTGCCATGTGTCGGGCAGTGGGTGTTGGATCGGGGGTCTCCCTGCACCTCGTGATCCCGGGGGCAGCGGCTTTACAGGTGTCCTGTACCTACCTGCTGCCGCTAGTTACTCACATTCTCTGTGCACTGTCCCTATGACAACTCTTCCTGCCCCTGGCAGTTGTCATGTGGGCGGTGACGGGCGGAGTTGTCGCGTGGGCGGTGACGGCGGGTGTTGTGGCGCGGTCGGTGACGGGCGGAGTTGTGGCGCGGTCGGTGACGGGCGGAGTTGTGGCGCGGGCGGTGACGGGCAGAGTTGTGGCGCGGGCGGTGACGGGCAGAGTTGTGGCGCGGGCGGTGACGGGCAGAGTTGTGGCGCGGTCGGTGACGGGCAGAGTTGTGGCGCGGGCGGTGACGGGCAGAGTTGTGGCGCGGGCGGTGACGGGCAGAGTTGTGGCGCGGTCGGTGACGGGCAGAGTTGTGGCGCGGTCGGTGACGGGCAGAGTTGTGGCGCGGTCGGTGACGGGCAGAGTTGTGGCGCGGTCGGTGACGGGCAGAGTTGTGGCGCGGTCGGTGACGGGCAGAGTTGTGGCGCGGTCGGTGACGGGCAGAGTTGTGGCGCGGTCGGTGACGGGCAGAGTTGTGGCGCGGTCGGTGACGGGCAGAGTTGTGGCGCGGTCGGTGACGGGCAGAGTTGTGGCGCGGTCGGTGACGGGCAGAGTTGTGGCGCGGTCGGTGACGGGCAGAGTTGTGGCGCGGTCGGTGACGGGCAGAGTTGTGGCGCGGTCGGTGACGGGCAGAGTTGTGGCGCGGTCGGTGACGGGCAGAGTTGTGGCGCGGTCGGTGACGGGCAGAGTTGTGGCGCGGTCGGTGACGGGCAGAGTTGTGGCGTGGACATGTTGCTGTTGTCAGCCCCTCCCCCTCTGCGCGGTTTTGGCGTCCGGCGCGGCGCTAATCCTTCCAGAGCTCAGTAAATCCTCTCGGGTTGGCGTGCGCGGCGCGGGGTAATTAATAACGACAATGCGTCCTCCCCGCTAATTACTCGCTTTGTTTTAATTATAATTTTAATTCTTCAAATCCGCCGCCTTTTATTTATTTGTATTGTCTGCGCCGCGGGCGGCGGCTGATACCAGAGAGCACACGACCTCATCCTCATGTGACAATAACTTTGTTTTATGATTGTTTTTAAAGGGCCGGCGCCTCTATGTAAATTTATGTAAATGAGCCTTAATCCTCGTGTAGTAACGAGTCCTGCAGCTCTCTGATAGAGCAAGAGTCTCAGGACATCAGAATCCTCTGCTTCTTGTCACTGAATAGAGGCATCTGGTAACTGAAAGCCGGTCCTGACTGAGGGGCCCCGTCCTGTGCAGCCCCCCGGAGCAGCTTCCATCTCTATCAGAGGGGCCCCGTCCTGTGCAGCCCCCCGGAGCAGCTTCCATCTCTATCAGAGGGGCCCCGTCCTGTGCAGCCCCCGGAGCAGCTTCCATCTCTATCAGAGGGGCCCCGTCCTGTGCGGCCCCCGGAGCAGCCTCCATCTCTATCAGAGGGGACCCGGCCTGTGCGGCCCCCCGGAGCAGCCTCCATCTCTATCAGAGGGGCCCCGTCCTGTGCGGCCCCCCGGAGCAGCCTCCATCTCTAACAGAGGGGACCCCGGCCTGTGCGGCCCCCCCGGAGCAGCCTCCATCTCTAACAGAGGGGACCCCGGCCTGTGCGGCCCCCCCGGAGCAGCCTCCATCTCTATCAGAGGGGACCCCGTCCTGTGCGGCCCCCCGGAGCAGCCTCCATCTCTAACAGAGGGGACCCCGGCCTGTGCGGCCCCCCCGGAGCAGCCTCCATCTCTATCAGAGGGGACCCCAGCCTGTGCGGCCCCCCGGAGCAGCTTCCATCTCTATCAGAGGGGACCCCAGCCTGTGCGGCCCCCCGGAGCAGCTTCCATCTCTATCAGAGGGGACCCCAGCCTGTGCGGCCCCCCGGAGCAGCTTCCATCTCTATCAGAGGGGACCCCAGCCTGTGCGGCCCCCCGGAGCAGCTTCCATCTCTATCAGAGGGGACCCCGGCCTGTGCGGCCCCCCGGAGCAGCTTCCATCTCTATCAGAGGGGACCCCGGCCTGTGCGGCCCCCCGGAGCAGCTTCCATCTCTATCAGAGGGGACCCCGGCCTGTGCGGCCCCCCGGAGCAGCTTCCATCTCTATCAGAGGGGACCCCGGCCTGTGCGGCCCCCCGGAGCAGCCTCCGTCTCTATCAGAGGGGACCCCGGCCTGTGCGGCCCCCCGGAGCAGCTTCCATCTCTAACAGAGGGGACCCCGGCCTGTGCGGCCCCCCGGAGCAGCCTCCGTCTCTATCAGAGGGGACCCCGGCCTGTGCGGCCCCCCGGAGCAGCCTCCGTCTCTATCAGAGGGGACCCCGGCCTGTGCGGCCCCCCGGAGCAGCTTCCATCTCTATCAGAGGGGACCCCGGCCTGTGCGGCCCCCCGGAGCAGCCTCCGTCTCTATCAGAGGGGACCCCGGCCTGTGCGGCCCCCCGGAGCAGCCTCCGTCTCTATCAGAGGGGACCCCGGCCTGTGCGGCCCCCCGGAGCAGCTTCCATCTCTATCAGAGGGGACCCCGGCCTGTGCGGCCCCCCGGAGCAGCCTCCATCTCTATCAGAGGGGACCCCGGCCTGTGCGGCCCCCCGGAGCAGCCTCCATCTCTATCAGAGGGGACCCCGGCCTGTGCGGCCCCCCGCTGCCCCCGGGGAATGTGGATTTAGGATCCATTATTGTGCATTAGTGGATTTGCCCTATAATTTGTGTGCAGTGGTGGAGGAGCGGAGGACGAGGCGGCACGGCCGGGGCATTTCTGATCCAAATGCTTCTAGTAGAGACTGATTGCAGCCCCCTCCCCCACGCTGCATAGTCCCCGGCTGCCCCATGGAGGGTGCCCAGCGGGCAGGGCTGATGAAGGCTGCGGCAGCACCTGTGGCGGTGCCCATCAGCCGCTTCGTTATATTTGCCTCGGCGCTGGGTCCGGTGGAGTCTGTAGACGGCGCGGCCCTTCCTGCAGTTCCATCATTGTGTGTGGGGGGGGGTGACTGAAGGGTTAATGCCGCCTCTTCGCGCTCGGTCTGCGCGGTTACGTGGGGTAGTCGGTAGGAAGCTGATAACACGTCTCTGCTGGCTGCCAACTGATCTCTGTGCCAAATCCTGGCTCCCTGGGAGTGCGGGCACTAAATGTGGCAGACGCGGGGGGAGGGCACCTATCCATGGGTTTACCCACAATACCGTCTGCTGCAGCGGCGAGCGAGATTGTGGATATGTCAACACCATCTGCTGCAGCAGCTTGAGGAAGGCGACGTGCAAAGCAGCAGGGGGCGCCAAACTGCAGACCAGCGCATGGCAGGAGGGCAGATACTGGGGGTCATCTCATCTGACTGGTAGCAGAGGTAGCACCAGAGGCAGAGACTCCTCCAATTCTCCTCATTTTACAACAACTTTATTTTAGACTTTTATCGAAGTCAGACCTCTGCTTGCTGTCATTGAATGTCACTTCCGGTCAAGTTTCATAACCTTTTAGGGCTTTGTTACAATTGTATGCCAGACTGACACATTGTAGCGAAGCAGCAGAGATGTAACGTGGTGGGAGTGATGCAATCCATTTATTTCTCCTGGAAGTTGAGGGAATGACTACGGATGTGTCCCCTCTCCGCTCGCTGCAGGATGGGGGGTCCCCTCTCTGCTCGCTCCCTGCAGGATGGGGGGTCCCCTCTCTGCTCGCTCCCTGCAGGATGGGGGCTCCCCTCTCTGCTCGCTCCCTGCAGGATGGGGGCTCCCCTCTCTGCTCGCTCCCTGCAGGATGGGGGCTCCCCTCTCTGCTCGCTCCCTGCAGGATGGGGGGTCCCCTCTCCGCTCGCTCCCTGCAGGATGGGGGGTCCCCTCTCCGCTCGCTCCCTGCAGGATGGGGGGGGTCCCCTCTCCGCTCGCTCCCTGCAGGATGGGGGGGGTCCCCTCTCCGCTCGCTCCCTGCAGGATGGGGGGGGTCCCCTCTCCGCTCGCTCCCTGCAGGATGGGGGGGGTCCCCTCTCCGCTCGCTCCCTGCAGGATGGGGGGGGTCCCCTCTCCGCTCGCTCCCTGCAGGATGGGGGGGTCCCCTCTCCGCTCGCTCCCTGCAGGATGGGGGGGTCCCCTCTCCGCTCGCTCCCTGCAGGATGGGGGGGTCCCCTCTCTGCTCGCTCCCTGCAGGATGGGGGGGTCCCCTCTCCGCTCGCTCCCTGCAGGATGGGGGGGTCCCCTCTCTGCTCGCTCCCTGCAGGATGGGGGGGTCCCCTCTCCGCTCGCTCCCTGCAGGATGGGGGGGTCCCCTCTCCGCTCGCTCCCTGCAGGATGGGGGGGTCCCCTCTCCGCTCGCTCCCTGCAGGATGGGGGGGTCCCCTCTCCGCTCGCTCCCTGCAGGATGGGGGGTCCCCTCTCCGCTCGCTCCCTGCAGGAGGGGGGGTCCCCTCTCCGCTCGCTCCCTGCAGGATGGGGGCTCCCCTCTCCGCTCGCTCCCTGCAGGATGGGGGGTCCCCTCTCTGCTCGCTCCCTGCAGGATGGGGGCTCCCCTCTCTGCTCGCTCCCTGCAGGATGGGGGGTCCCCTCTCTGCTCGCTCCCTGCAGGATGGGGGGTACCCTCTCTGCTCGCTCCCTGCAGGATGGGGGGTACCCTCTCTGCTCGCTCCCTGCAGGATGGCCCCCACCCTGTGGTTTTGGCACAGGATTTGATGCGGCAGTGGAGATGCGGATCATGGAGGATTGCTGCGGCTCCTTCCCACTCGTCTTCCATAGTCGTTCCATTCTCTCCGTCCCCGCTCCTCGGGGAATATTCCGTAGAGTTAGAGCAGAGGATTCTGGGAGCTATGTATATGAGCTGATTCAAGAGGAAGCGGCTGTGGGGGGCCGCGTGTAAGAGGAGGGGGAGCGACGCAAATCACTGTATTTATTGTGTCACCGAAGAGGAGGCTTTATGTTCCGCTGAGTAATAGCACAGACGCATTAAATGTTAACCAGCTCCATGCCAGGACTGGACACTGGCACACGGCAGAGCCTGGCACATCCCTCACTAGAGAGCAGCGGCGCCATCACTGAGAATACAGCCTATCCATCACTAGAGAGCAGCGGTGCCATCACTGAGAATACAGCCTATCCCTCACTAGAGAGCAGCGGTGCCATCACTGAGAATACAGCCTATCCATCACTAGAGAGCAGAGGTGCCATCACTGAGAATACAGCCTATCCATCACTAGAGAGCAGCGGTGCCATCACTGAGAATACAGCCTATCCATCACTAGAGAGCAGCGGCGCCATCACTGAGAATACAGCCTATCCATCACTAGAGAGCAACGGCGCCATCACTGAGAATACAGCCTATCCATCACTAGAGAGCAGAGGCGTCATCACTGAGAATACAGCCTATCCATCACTAGAGAGCAGCGGCGCCATCACTGAGAATACAGCCTATCCATCACTAGAGAGCAGCGGTGCCATCACTGAGAATACAGCCTATCCATCACTAGAGAGCAGCGGTGTCATCACTGAGAATACAGCCTATCCATCACTAGAGAGCAGCGGCGCCATCACTGAGAATACAGCCTATCCATCACTAGAGAGCAGCGGTGCCATCACTGAGAATACAGCCTATCCATCACTAGAGAGCAGCGGCGCCATCACTGAGAATACAGCCTATCCATCACTAGAGAGCAGCGGTGCCATCACTGAGAATACAGCCTATCCATCACTAGAGAGCAGCGGTGCCATCACTGAGAATACAGCCTATCCATCACTAGAGAGCAGCGGCGCCATCACTGAGAATACAGCCTATCCATCACTAGAGAGCAGCGGCGCCATCACTGAGAATACAGCCTATCCATCACTAGAGAGCAGCGGTGCCATCACTGAGAATACAGCCTATCCATCACTAGAGAGCAGCGGTGTCATCACTGAGAATACAGCCTATCCATCACTAGAGAGCAGCGGTGCCATCACTGAGAATACAGCCTATCCATCACTAGAGAGCAGCGGTGCCGTCACTGAGAATACAGCCTATCCATCACTAGAGAGCAGCGGAGCCATCACTGAGAATACAGCCTATCCATCACTAGAGAGCAGCGGTGTCATCACTGAGAATACAGCCTATCCATCACTAGAGAGCAGCGGAGCCATCACTGAGAATACAGCCTATCCCTCAATAGAGCGCAGCGGCGCCATCACTGAGAATACAGCCTATCCATCACTAGAGAGCAGCGGTGCCATCACTGAGAATACAGCCTATCCATCACTAGAGAGCAGCGGTGTCATCACTGAGAATACAGCCTATCCATCACTAGAGAGCAGCGGTGCCATCACTGAGAATACAGCCTATCCATCACTAGAGAGCAGCGGTGCCGTCACTGAGAATACAGCCTATCCATCACTAGAGAACAGCGGAGCCATCACTGAGAATACAGCCTATCCATCACTAGAGAGCAGCGGTGTCATCACTGAGAATACAGCCTATCCATCACTAGAGAGCAGCGGTGCCATCACTGAGAATACAGCCTATCCATCACTAGAGAGCAGCGGAGCCATCACTGAGAATGCAGCCTATCCATCACTAGAGAGCAGCGGCGCCATCACTGAGAATACAGCCTATCCATCACTAGAGAGCAGCGGTGCCATCACTGAGAATACAGCCTATCCATCACTAGAGAGCAGCGGTAACATCACTGAGAATACAGACTATCCCTCACTAGAGAGCAGCGGTGCCATCACTGAGAATACAGCCTATCACTAGAGAGCAGCGGCGCCATCACTGAGAATCAAGCCTATCCATCACTAGAGAGCAGCGGTGTCATCACTGAGAATACAGCCTATCCATCACTAGAGAGCAGCGGTGTCATCACTGAGAATACAGCCTATCCATCACTAGAGAGCAGCGGTGCCATCACTGAGAATACAGCCTATCCATCGCTAGAGAGCAGCGGTGTTATCACTGAGAATACAGCCTATCCATCACTAGAGAGCAGCGGTGCCATCACTGAGAATACAGCCTATCCATCACTAGAGAGCAGCGGAGCCATCACTGAGAATACAGCCTATCCATCACTAGAGAGCAGCGGCGCCATCACTGAGAATACAGCCTATCCATCACTAGAGAGCAGCGGTGCCATCACTGAGAATACAGCCTATCCATCACTAGAGAGCAGCGGCGCCATCACTGAGAATACAGCCTATCCATCACTAGAGAGCAGCGGAGCCATCACTGAGAATACAGCCTATCCATCACTAGAGAGCAGCGGCGCCATCACTGAGAATACAGCCTATCCATCACTAGAGAGCAGCGGTGCCATCACTGAGAATACAGCCTATCCATCACTAGAGAGCAGCGGTGCCATCACTGAGAATACAGCCTATCCATCACTAGAGAGCAGCGGTGTCATCACTGAGAATACAGCCTATCCATCACTAGAGAGCAGCGGCGCCATCACTGAGAATACAGCCTATCCATCACTAGAGAGCAGCGGTGCCATCACTGAGAATACAGCCTATCCATCACTAGAGAGCAGCGGTGTCATCACTGAGAATACAGCCTATCCATCACTAGAGAGCAGCGGTGCCATCACTGAGAATACAGCCTATCCATCACTAGAGAGCAGCGGTGCCGTCACTGAGAATACAGCCTATCCATCACTAGAGAGCAGCGGAGCCATCACTGAGAATACAGCCTATCCATCACTAGAGAGCAGCGGTGTCATCACTGAGAATACAGCCTATCCATCACTAGAGAGCAGCGGAGCCATCACTGAGAATACAGCCTATCCCTCAATAGAGCGCAGCGGCGCCATCACTGAGAATACAGCCTATCCATCACTAGAGAGCAGCGGTGCCATCACTGAGAATACAGCCTATCCATCACTAGAGAGCAGCGGTGTCATCACTGAGAATACAGCCTATCCATCACTAGAGAGCAGCGGTGCCATCACTGAGAATACAGCCTATCCATCACTAGAGAGCAGCGGTGCCGTCACTGAGAATACAGCCTATCCATCACTAGAGAACAGCGGAGCCATCACTGAGAATACAGCCTATCCATCACTAGAGAGCAGCGGTGTCATCACTGAGAATACAGCCTATCCATCACTAGAGAGCAGCGGTGCCATCACTGAGAATACAGCCTATCCATCACTAGAGAGCAGCGGAGCCATCACTGAGAATGCAGCCTATCCATCACTAGAGAGCAGCGGCGCCATCACTGAGAATACAGCCTATCCATCACTAGAGAGCAGCGGTGCCATCACTGAGAATACAGCCTATCCATCACTAGAGAGCAGCGGTAACATCACTGAGAATACAGACTATCCCTCACTAGAGAGCAGCGGTGCCATCACTGAGAATACAGCCTATCACTAGAGAGCAGCGGCGCCATCACTGAGAATCAAGCCTATCCATCACTAGAGAGCAGCGGTGTCATCACTGAGAATACAGCCTATCCATCACTAGAGAGCAGCGGTGTCATCACTGAGAATACAGCCTATCCATCACTAGAGAGCAGCGGTGCCATCACTGAGAATACAGCCTATCCATCGCTAGAGAGCAGCGGTGTTATCACTGAGAATACAGCCTATCCATCACTAGAGAGCAGCGGTGCCATCACTGAGAATACAGCCTATCCATCACTAGAGAGCAGCGGAGCCATCACTGAGAATACAGCCTATCCATCACTAGAGAGCAGCGGCGCCATCACTGAGAATACAGCCTATCCATCACTAGAGAGCAGCGGTGCCATCACTGAGAATACAGCCTATCCATCACTAGAGAGCAGCGGCGCCATCACTGAGAATACAGCCTATCCATCACTAGAGAGCAGCGGAGCCATCACTGAGAATACAGCCTATCCATCACTAGAGAGCAGCGGCGCCATCACTGAGAATACAGCCTATCCATCACTAGAGAGCAGCGGTGCCATCACTGAGAATACAGCCTATCCATCACTAGAGAGCAGCGGTGCCATCACTGAGAATACAGCCTATCCATCACTAGAGAGCAGCGGTGTCATCACTGAGAATACAGCCTATCCATCACTAGAGAGCAGCGGCGCCATCACTGAGAATACAGCCTATCCATCACTAGAGAGCAGCGGTGCCATCACTGAGAATACAGCCTATCCATCACTAGAGAGCAGCGGTGTCATCACTGAGAATACAGCCTATCCATCACTAGAGAGCAGCGGTGCCATCACTGAGAATACAGCCTATCCATCACTAGAGATCAGCGGTGCCATCACTGAGAATACAGCCTATCCATCACTAGAGAGCAGCGGTGCCATCACTGAGAATACAGCCTATCCATCACTAGAGAGCAGCGGTGTTATCACTGAGAATACAGCCTATCCATCACTAGAGAGCAGCGGCGCCATCGCTGTCTGTGTTGCTTATCCTTTCTATATGTCCCTCATGTTCTGTGTCCTTGATTTTCCTTAGATTGTTATTTCTCTTCCTCTGACATTAGGAGAATATAAATGGAGTCTCTTCTGGGACTGGTTTGTATCTCTGTAGATCAGGGGCTCAGCAAGAGGAGGCTTCTGTGTCGGCTACGCTGGGGGTTGTTGTTCCCCCAATTGTCTCTGAAGATATTACTATGGGGGGGTTACAGGGGTTACCTCTCTAATTGATGTGACAATGGACATTGGAATGTCACCTCTGCTTACTGTCAATGAATGAAAATCTTACCATGTTTATTCATGGGCTGCAGCTAATTCTGAGCTGAATGAGAAAGAAAAAAACAAAAAAGACAACCGAAGAGGACGGCGCCTCGTGTGATAACGTTTAGACGGTTTGTTTCCAGGTAAGTAATAGGAGGTGCTCACCTGGTGGCCACTTGGCTAATTGCAGATATAGATGTAAGGAGCTCAGTGACCCTTATTGGTGAATCCTTCTTGGGGTTACCTCAGCAGCTTCCCAAGCGCTCCAAATACCGGTATCCGATGGAACCGTAAGCACGAGAGTATGAGTAGAAGGAAGAATGTGGCGCTGCGGATGGGTGCGCTTGTAACCCAGAGAATTTTTACCAAAACACGGATTGGTATAAAAGCTAGTTTGTATTTATTATAAATGATTAAAATTTGGTTTCAAACATTGGTTACGCGTTTCGGGATGACCCTTCATCAGACCGATACTATAAAACATAAATAAAATAGATAAATACAATAGGTTCACATGAAATGTGTGTATATATATATACAATAAAGATATGAGTGAGAAACAGACAAAAAAGTGCATGGATATCTTTAGAAAGGATGAGTGGGGCACAATGTATAACCAGACAAAATGGAACAATATATAGAACATAATTAACATTAGATAAATAAGTAGTTGAATTGATAATTAGTATATAAATATATGGGGTAGGTAAAAAAGATGTAAAGGATGAATAAGAGATGAATAGATGGATGATGAGACAACGATCGTGAGTAGATTTAAATAAATTATATAAGAGATGGAGAGGTGGCAGAGGTGGATATATATTTAATTTAGACCTCTGAGGGCATGGTGGGGTCGGGGCAGGTAGTACTTACATGCTACAGCGCGAAGCTTGATGAGCGGTAGCTGGAGAGTGAGCGCGCGCTGCAGCGCCGACTGAATATAAACAGTACGGAGGCTGGTGCGCGCGCGAACTGAAGATCGTGAGTGCGCATGCGCACTAGGTGTTTGCAGCCACAGGAAGGTGGCGCATGCGCAGAGATAACCAGGCTGGTTATCGGGAAGAATGTGTAAGTGGCGCATGGGCAGGAGGCGCTGCGCCACCCAGGCCGATGTTACATTTGACAAGGCTGTGAATGAATATAACAGAGAACGCTATGGAAGCGCTGCATATTGGGAACATAAACAATAGAATAAGTATTGGATATTTATAATGAAAACTGTAAAAAATCCATTGATAAAATATAAATAAATATATGAATAAATGAATGAATGCACATGGGGACAGATAAATACCAATGCAGATGCATATATAAGGATAATAAGGATAAATAGGAATACAGATAAATAATAATGCAAGTAATCTGAAAAAATAAATAATACAAATTTAGATATATGAACATGAGTAGAAAATAGCAATGCCTATGGGATAGGTATTCTGAGCTGAGGATTCACCACAGTGTATCATAAAGAAATTTCTCTTCCGCTCAGATTTCATTACGTTTTTGGTGAAGTCCCCCCCCCACCCCCCACCCCCCACCCCCTTGTTCAAATCAAAAAACTAAATTGGTGCCAACTGTTTGTGCAGCAGAAATTTTCCTTTGTGTCGCTATAGTTTTTAAGATATTAATAAAAGTTTCCCGAGGTCATCATAGGTCAGCCAGCCCCCCCCCCCCCCCCCCACATTGCCCAAATCAAACAAAATTGTCGCCAATCAATGGTTTTACGTTTGTGCTGCTCAAATTTTTGTTTGTGCTGCGATTTATTTGAATATATTAACAAAATTGTAAAGGTCAAAAGGTCAACCAACCCCCCCACCCCACCCACACATTAACCTATCAAACAAAACTGGTGACAAACGTTTGTGCTGCGATCATATTTAATATATTCATATTTTTTCCCCGAGGTCAGTAGAGTTCATTCCTTCCAAAGTACGTGTTCGCTAGCTCCCCCCAGTGATCAAACCAGAGAAGTGTAACTAGGTGTGTTTTTTTACTAGTTCATCCTAAACACTTAAACTTACCTTGAAAATGATAGCAGCGCAAATGAAATTTTTTGATGCACAAACATAGCACTAACGTTTGACAGCAGTTTTGTTTGATTCGGTTAATGTGGGGGGGTGGTGGCTGGTTAACATTTTGACCTTTACAAATTTGTTAATATATTCAAAAGCAGCACAAACAAATTGAGCAGCACAATTGATTGGCACCCGTTTTGTTTGATTTGAACAAGGTGTGTGTGTGTGTGTGTGTGGGGGTAACTTTACTCAGGTGGTGGCATCACTTTCTGGAAAAGCTGGTGACCGCTTATATCATCTAGATACTCAGCTTTCCCAGAGGCAGACGACCAGGCAGAGCAGGTGGGGTGCTTAGCCGGTGCAGTGGGTGACGCAGCGTATGGACGTGTGCCGTGACAGCTGGTGCCTGGGGGCTCAGGTGTGACTGGCAGGTGTTGGCACTGATGGGCAATGACCTATTTGGAAGGAAGGTTTCTTCTCACTTGTGTAATGTGACACTTTGTCTGGCCGGGCGGCTGGCAGTGCCATAGGGGTAAGCAGCGATCAGATGACATATAACGTGTATAGTGCACAATAAGAAACGGCCTGAGCTGCTGCATGGCAGGGCCCTTGTGCCAGGGTGGCAGGTTGTGGTATGATGCTGGATGTGAGGGATATGGGTATTCTGCTGTGTGATGGTGGCATTCACTTCATGTGATGTCAGGTTGGCACATAAATTAGGCTTATTGGGGATGGCACAGACAAACTGTAGAATCATGACATGTTATTTCCCTGTCAGGGTGGTACGGGCAGCGCTACGTTCCAGGGTGGTATGGTAACAGGGTGGTATGCACGCAGCTGTGTGTCAGGGTGGCAAGGGCACCGCTGTGTGTCAGGGTGGCATGGGCACCGCTATGTGTCAGGGTGACATGGGTACCCCTACGTATCAGGGTGTCATAAGCACAGCTATATTCCAGCGTGGCATGGGCACTGCTGTGTGTCAGGGTGGCATGGGCACGGCTGTGTGTCAGGGTCACAGATACGTGTCAGGGTGGCATGGGCACCGCTGAGTGTCAGGGTCACAGATACGTGTCAGGGTGGCATGGGTAGCGCTATTTGCAGGGTGGCACAACCCCTGTGGCACTGAACAATGCCTAGTTTGACTCATGCCTCTGGCACAGGGACTGGCATGCGGATGGTTGTGAGCTGCCAATGACAGGGTGCCAGCTCCATCTGATAGAGCAGGTTAATGATGAGAGCGTTGCCACCCTGCCCGCCTCGTCTCATCTCTTTTCTTCTTGCTGCTGCCTGGATCGATGCGGCCCGACCCCTGTGCACAATAGGCACTGAGCAGAGGGGGATATCGATCCGATGGGGGTGATTGTCACTACTGCTGGAAATGGGAGATAATTACCGGACGGTGAATGGCAGCGGCGGGCATGGTGCTCGGGCAGAGTATTGGGGGCCAGTACTGTATATAGTCACTGCTCTGGTATATAGAGTGTGTCCATATATAGGAACCAGAGAGACTGTATGCATAGTGACGAAACCTCAGCTGTGTAAAGTAATGTATGTTTTGATTTGTTGTCTCGCTCTTCTGTAGGATTTTCAGGGACGTGGGCAGTCTATACCCACCATTACCTGTGACACCCGGGCGCTGGCAGGTATGACCCTCCGTTACTTGTGACACCCGGGCGCTGGCAGGTATGACCCTCCGTTACCTGTGACACCCGGGCGCTGGCAGGTATGACCCTCCGTTACCTGTGACACCCGGGCGCTGGCAGGTATGACCCTCCGTTACCTGTGACACCTGGGCGCTGGCAGGTATGACCCTCCGTTACCTGTGACACCCGGGCGCTGGCAGGTATGACCCCTCCCCGTTACCTGTGACACCCGGGCGCTGGCAGGTAGGACCCCCCCCCCCCCGTTACCTGTGACACCCGGGCGCTGGCAGGTATGACCCCTCCCCGTTACCTGTGACACCCGGGCGCTGGCAGGTATGACCCCTCCCCGTTACCTGTGACACCCGGGCGCTGGCAGGTATGACCCCTCCCCGTTACCTGTGACACCCGGGCGTTGGCAGGTATGACCCCTCCCTGTTACCTGTGACACCCGGGCGCTGGCAGGTAGGACCCCCCCCCCCCGTTACCTGTGACACCCGGGCGCTGGCAGGTATGACCTCCCCGTTACCTGTGACACCCGGGCGCTGGCAGGTATGACCTCCCCGTTACCTGTGACACCCGGGCGCTGGCAGGTAGGACCCCCCCCCCCCCCCCCGTTACCTGTGACACCCGGGCGCTGGCAGGTATGACCTCCCCGTTACCTGTGACACCCGGGCGCTGGCAGGTATGACCCCTCCCCGTTACCTGTGACACCCGGGCGCTGGCAGGTATGACCCCTCCCCGTTACCTGTGACACCCGGGCGCTGGCAGGTATGACCCCTCCCCGTTACCTGTGACACCCGGGCGCTGGCAGGTATGACCCCCCCGTTACCTGTGACACCCGGGCTCTGGCAGGTATGACCCCTCCCCGTTACCTGTGACACTTGGGCGCTGGCAGGTATGACCCCTCCCCGTTACCTGTGACACCCGGGCGCTGGCAGGTATGACCCCTCCCCGTTACCTGTGACACCCGGGCGCTGGCAGGTAGGACCCCTCCCCGTTACCTGTGACACCCGGGCGCTGGCAGGTAGGACACCCCCCCCCCCCCCCCCGTTACCTGTGACACCCGGGCGCTGGCAGGTATGACCTCCCCGTTACCTGTGACACCCGGGCGTTGGCAGGTATGACCCCTCCCTGTTACCTGTGACACCCGGGCGCTGGCAGGTAGGACCCCCCCCCCCCCGTTACCTGTGACACCCGGGCGCTGGCAGGTATGACCTCCCCGTTACCTGTGACACCCGGGCGCTGGCAGGTATGACCCCTCCCCGTTACCTGTGACACCCGGGCGCTGGCAGGTATGACCCCTCCCCGTTACCTGTGACACCCGGGCGCTGGCAGGTATGACCCCTCCCCGTTACCTGTGACACCCGGGCGCTGGCAGGTATGACCCCCCCGTTACCTGTGACACCCGGGCTCTGGCAGGTATGACCCCTCCCCGTTACCTGTGACACTTGGGCGCTGGCAGGTATGACCCCTCCCCGTTACCTGTGACACCCGGGCGCTGGCAGGTATGACCCCTCCCCGTTACCTGTGACACCCGGGCGCTGGCAGGTATGACCCCTCCCCGTTACCTGTGACACCCGGGCGTTGGCAGGTATGACCCCTCCCTGTTACCTGTGACACCCGGGCGCTGGCAGGTAGGACCCCCCCCCCCCCCCCCGTTACCTTTGACACCCGGGCGCTGGCAGGTATGACCTCCCCGTTACCTGTGACACCCGGGCGCTGGCAGGTATGACCTCCCCGTTACCTGTGACACCCGGGCGCTGGCAGGTATGACCTCCCCGTTACCTGTGACACCCGGGCGCTGGCAGGTAGGACCCCCCCCGTTACCTGTGACACCCGGGCGCTGGCAGGTATGACCTCCCCGTTACCTGTGACACCCGGGCGCTGGCAGGTATGACCCCTCCCCGTTACCTGTGACACCCGGGCGCTGGCAGGTATGACCCCTCCCCGTTACCTGTGACACCCGGGCGCTGGCAGGTATGACCCCCCCGTTACCTGTGACACCCGGGCTCTGGCAGGTATGACCCCTCCCCGTTACCTGTGACACCCGGGCGCTGGCAGGTAGGACCCCTCCCCGTTACCTGTGACACCCGGGCGCTGGCAGGTAGGACCCCTCCCCGTTACCTGTGACACCCGGGCGCTGGCAGGTAGGACCCCTCCCCGTTACCTGTGACACCCGGGCGCTGGCAGGTATGACCTCCCCGTTACCTGTGACACCCGGGCGCTGGCAGGTATGACCCCTCCCCGTTACCTGTGACACCCGGGCGCTGGCAGGTATGACCCCTCCCCGTTACCTGTGACACCCGGGCGCTGGCAGGTATGACCCCTCCCCGTTACCTGTGACACCCGGGCGCTGGCAGGTATGACCCCTCCCCGTTACCTGTGACACCCGGGCGCTGGCAGGTATGACCTCCCCGTTACCTGTGACACTCGCTATTAGAGGTAATTAGCGGCCGCCCGGTCATTGGACACCTGCGCCCCCCTGGGGATCCTCTCGGGGCACTCTGGGTAATTGCATGTAAATTGCAGAGCGCCGGCAGTAGCCGCCCGGGTGACGGCCGCGCTCTCTGATTGCCTCGCTGACAATTTGCATAACATTAGGAGAGATTTTCTCTCTCACATTGAAGTGTTTTTTGTTAGAGGTCACCCCTGGCTAATTACATCCCCCCGTAACCCACACACTGGATCACTGCTGAGGGTTTGGTACAATGTGTTCTGTCTAGACAACCTTTCCATCTCTCTACTGTCCTGATTATAGATAGAGGGTACAGGAAAAGAGGGCTCCGATCACTGGGGGTCCGTCCGTGGGACAGAGGATACATTACTGATCACTGGGGGTCCGTCCGTGGGACAGGGGATACATTAACGATCACTGGGGGTCCGTCCGTGGGACAGAGGATACATTACCGATCACTGGGGGTCCATCCGTGGGACAGAGGATACATTACTGATCACTGGGGGTCCGTCCGTGGGACAGGGGATACATTAACGATCACTGGGGGTCCGTCCGTGGGACAGAGGATACATTACCGATCACTGGGGGTCCGTCCGTGGGACAGAGGATACGTTACCGATCACTGGGGGTCCGTCCGTGGGACAGAGGATACGTTACCGATCACTGGGGGTCCGTCCGTGGGACAGAGGATACGTTACCGATCACTGGGGGTCCGTCCGTGGGACAGAGGATACGTTACCGATCACTGGGGGTCCGTCCGTGGGACAGAGGATACGTTACCGATCACTGGGGGTCCGTCCGTGGGACAGAGGATACATTACCGATCACTGGGGGTCCGTCCGTGGGACAGAGGATACGTTACCGATCACTGGGGGTCCGTCCGTGGGACAGAGGATACATTACCGATCACTGGGGGTCCGTCGGTGGGACAGAGGATACATTACCGATCACTGGGGGTCCGTTGGTGGGAATGGATAGATTTGAAGCCGCTTTCAGTCTCTGCTGCTCTGTTACAATGTATCATTCTGGAGTTACACTGATACGTTGTATCCTCAGGGAGCTGCTAGGCTGGATACTTCTGTAACAGACCCTCAGCTTTGAGAAGTGACTGCTTGCTGTCAGTAAATGGGAACATTCTTGTTTACATCAAAAGCCTGAAAACCGACCAGAGATCCTGAAAATGGTGAAGGTCACATGATAAAAGGAGGAGGAGCCATGACACGTGGGGTGATGTGCAGAAGATTCTAATACACTTCTATATTCTGATGTCGCCCTCACAGGTCGCCCGCTCTGTGCCCGGGGGCGGCAATCCTTCTGTATTCTTCCATCGCCCACTCCCCAAGCAGCCCAGGTAATGACACGTATACATTCAGCCGCAGCCTGTAACCAAGCAACCATTGTATAGGCTGCCGCTAATGTGACAGAACTCCAGCGAGACCCAGGCTGATTGATACCAGAGAACAATAGCATCAGCCACCGATATCCTACCCTGATCATTCACAGCCCCGCCCCCTGCCTGTATATCCTGTGTGAGAGGTAGTCACAGCCCCGCCCCCTGCCTGTATATCCTGTGTGAGAGGTAGTCACAGCCCCGCCCCCCGCCTGTATATCCTGTGTGAGAGGTAGTCACAGCCCCGCCCCCTGCCTGTATATCCTATGTGAGAGGTAGTCACAGCCCCGCCCCCTGTATATCCTGCAGGTAGTCACAGCCCCGCCTCCTGTATATCCTGTAGGTAGTCACAGCCCCACCCCCTGTATATCCTGGTGGTAGTCACAGCCCCGCCCCCTGTATATCCTGCAGGTACTCACAGCCCCGCCCCCTGTATATCCTGGTGGTAGTCACAGCCCCGCCCCTTGCCTGTATATCTTGTAGGTAGTCACAGCCCCACCCCCTTCCTGTATATCTTGTAGGTAGTCACAGCCCCACCCCCTTCCTGTATATCCTGTAGGTAGTCACAGCCCCGCCCCCTGCCTGTATATCCTGCAGGTAGTCACAGCCCCGCCCCCTGTATATCCTGGTGGTAGTCACAGCCCCGCCCCTTGCCTGTATATCTTGTAGGTAGTCACAGCCCCACCCCCTTCCTGTATATCTTGTAGGTAGTCACAGCCCCACCCCCTTCCTGTATATCCTGTAGGTAGTCACAGCCCCGCCCCCTGCCTGTATATCCTGCAGGTAGTCACAGCCCCGCCCCCTGTATATCCTGGTGGTAGTCACAGCCCCGCCTTTTGCCTGTATATCTTGTAGGTAGTCACAGCCCCACCCCCTTCCTGTATATCCTGCAGGTAGTCACAGCCCCACCCCCTTCCTGTACATCCTGTAGGTAGTCACAGCCCCGCCCCCTGCCTGTATATCCTGCAGGTAGTCACAGCCCCGCTCCCTGCCTGTATATCCTGCAGGTAGTCACAGCCCCACCCCCTTCCTGTATATCCTGCAGGTAGTCACAGCCCCACCCCCTTCCTGTATATCCTGCAGGTAGTCACAGCCCCGCCCCCTGCCTGTATATCTTGTAGGTAGTCACAGCCCCACCCCCTTCCTGTATATCTTGTAGGTAGTCACAGCCCCACCCCCTTCCTGTATATCCTGTAGGTAGTCACAGCCCCGCCCCCTGCCTGTATATCCTGCAGGTAGTCACAGCCCCGCCCCCTGTATATCCTGGTGGTAGTCACAGCCCCGCCCCTTGCCTGTATATCTTGTAGGTAGTCACAGCCCCACCCCCTTCCTGTATATCCTGTAGGTAGTCACAGCCCTGCCCCCTGCCTGTATTTCCTGTAGGTAGTCACAGCCCCGCCCCCTGCCTGTATATCCTGCAGGTAGTCACAGCCCCGCTCCCTGCCTGTATATCCTGCAGGTAGTCACAGCCCCGCCCCCTGCCTGTATATCCTGCAGGTAGTCACAGCCCCGCCCCCTGTGTGTCTTGTTAGTAGTCACAGCCCCGCCCCCTGCGTTGTGCTATCTCGGGGGGCACATTACTGGGGCCCCCTCCCCCTCGGCTGCGCTGATGCTGGAGTGTAATCAGAGCTAATCAGAAGATTAGGAATTGTCTGATTGCTGATTAGTCTCTAGTGGTAACAGTCAGGAGCCTCGTGTCCTATATCAGGAGCCGAGTCCCTGGGGATCAGGACACAAGAGACTCCCGGGGGCAGGACCTCTGCTTGCTGTCACTGCCTGCCCTGATAACCCGCAACCATCCATGTGCCCAGACTGCACTTACAGCACTGCCCCGGGAGGTGCCCGTACAGGGGGGGGGGGGGAGGTGCCGTACAGCTGCCCCGGGAAGTGCCCGTACAGGGGGGGGGGGGAGGTGCCCGTACAGCTGCCCCGGGAAGTGCCACTACAGCTGCCCCGGGAGGTGCCCGTACAGGGGGGGGGGGGGGAGGTGCCACTACAGCTGCCCCGGGAGGTGCCCCTACAGCTGCCCCGGGAGATGCCCCTACAGCTGCCCCGGGAGGTGCCCCTACAGCTGCCCCGGGAGGTGCCCCTACAGCTGCCCCGGGAGGTGCCCCTACAGCTGCCCCTACAGCTGCCCCGGGAGGTGCCCCTACAGCTGCCCCGGGAGATGCCCCTACAGCTGCCCCGGGAGGTGCCCCTACAGCTGCCCCGGGAGGTGCCCCTACAGCTGCCCCGGGAGGTGCCCCTACAGCTGCCCCGGGAGGTGCCCCTACAGCTGCCCCGGGAGGTGCCCCTACAGCTGCCCCGGGAGGTGCCCCTACAGCTGCCCCGGGAGGTGCCCCTACAGCTGCCCCGGGAGGTGCCCCTACAGCTGCCCCGGGAGGTGCCCCTACAGCTGCCCCGGGAGGTGCCCCTACAGCTGCCCCGGGAGATGCCCCTACAGCTGCCCCGGGAGGTGCCCCTACAGCTGCCCCGGGAGGTGCCCCTACAGCTGCCCCGGGAGGTGCCCCTACAGCTGCCCCGGGAGGTGCCCCTACAGCTGCCCCGGGAGGCGCCCACTGCCCCACTTGTAGCATTGGTCCTGGCGGTGCCCACCCTTGTGGTGGCGTTGCGGCTGCCAGTGTTAGTTGTGCCCTCACTATTGGCCACTATGATGTGTGTGGCAGCGCCAGCGTGTACCCGGAGGAGTTCTAGAAGCTTTGTACATGGAAAGACCCTACTGGGGGCACAGTGTGGGGGGAGGACAGGGTAGGGGCCGTTGAACGTGCGGGGGTGGGGGGGTGGGGGGGGGCGCTGTATGTGTTGGGGGAGGGGGGGGCGCTGTATGTGTTGGGGGAGGGGGGGGCGCTGTATGCTCGGGTAGGGGGGGGCTGTATGTGTTGGGGGAGGGGGTGGCGCTGTATGGTCGGGGAGGGGGGGGGGCTGTATGTGTTGGAGGGGGGGGCGCTGTATGGTCGGGGAGGGGGGGGGCGCTGTATGCTCGGGGAGGGGGGGGGCTGTATGTGTTGGGGGAGGGGGGGCGCTGTATGTGTTGGGGGGGGGGGGCTCTGCTTTCTGACACCTGAGATTAGTTTTTTCTCTTGTGACCTTTTTCCCTTTAAATAAAATCTATTGTATTAATTTTTCCATCAACGCGACGACCGGAACCCGAGAGATTGGGCTGGAAAAGGTCACAGCGTGTATCCGAGCCCTGCGCCCGCGTATCCGAGCCCTGCGCCCGCGTATCCGAGCCCTGCGCCCGCGGCTGTGTGATTTATTTTCTTTTTATTTATATATTTGGATTAAGAATATTATCTGCGCCGCACCAAGCCCCGGCCCCCACCCCCCCCCACCGCACTGTGCTAAGCCCCGGCCCCCCCATACACGTGTAACAGAGCCGAGGCACCGGCAGTCCCATGTAACAGCACAGATAACACAGTGATATCTCTGAGTACAGATCATGTAGTAGATGTGTCCTGCAGTCCTATGTAACACCACAGATAACACAGTGATATCTCTGAGTACAGATCATGTAGTAGATGTGTCCTGCAGTCCTATGTAACACCACAGATAACACAGTGATATCTCTGAGTACAGATCATGTAGTAGATGTGACCTGCAGTCCTATGTAACACCACAGATAACACAGTGATATCTCTGAGTACAGATCATGTAGTAGATGTGTCCTGCAGTCCTATGTAACACCACAGATAACACAGTGATATCTCTGAGTACAGATCATGTAGTAGATGTGTCCTGCAGTCCTATGTAACACCACAGATAACACAGTGATATCTCTGAGTGCAGATCATGTAGTAGATGTGTCCTGCAGTCCTATGTAACAGCACAGATAACACAGTGATATCTCTGAGTACAGATCATGTAGTAGATGTGTCCTGCAGTCCTATGTAACACCACAGATAACACAGTGATATCTCTGAGTACAGATCATGTAGTAGATGTGTCCTGCAGTCCTATGTAACAGCACAGATAACACAGTGATATCTCTGAGTACAGATCATGTAGTAGATGTGACCTGCAGTCCTATGTAACAGCACAGATAACACAGTGATATCTCTGAGTACAGATCATGTAGTAGATGTGACCTGCAGTCCTATGTAACACCACAGATAACACAGTGATATCTCTGAGTGCAGATCATGTAGTAGATGTGTCCTGCAGTCCTATGTAACACCACAGATAACACAGTGATATCTCTGAGTACAGATCATGTAGTAGATGTGTCCTGCAGTCCTATGTAACACCACAGATAACACAGTGATATCTCTGAGTGCAGATCATGTAGTAGATGTGTCCTGCAGTCCTATGTAACACCACAGATAACACAGTGATATCTCTCTGAGTACAGATCATGTAGTAGATGTGTCCTGCAGTCCTATGTAACACCACAGATAACACAGTGATATCTCTGAGTACAGATCATGTAGTAGATGTGTCCTGCAGTCCTATGTAACAGCACAGATAACACAGTGATATCTCTGAGTACAGATCATGTAGTAGATGTGTCCTGCAGTCCTATGTAACAGCACAGATAACACAGTGATATCTCTGAGTACAGATCATGTAGTAGATGTGTCCTGCAGTCCTATGTAACACCACAGATAACACAGTGATATCTCTGAGTACAGATCATGTAGTAGATGTGTCCTGCAGTCCTATGTAACATCACAGATAACACAGTGATATCTCTGAGTACAGATCATGTAGTAGATGTGTCCTGCAGTCCTATGTAACACCACAGATAACACAGTGATATCTCTGAGTACAGATCATGTAGTAGATGTGACCTGCAGTCCTATGTAACACCACAGATAACACAGTGATATCTCTGAGTACAGATCATGTAGTAGATGTGTCCTGCAGTCCCATGTAACACCACAGATAACACAGTGATATCTCTGAGTACAGATCATGTAGTAGATGTGTCCTGCAGTCCTATGTAACACCACAGATAACACAGTGATATCTCTGAGTACAGATCATGTAGTAGATGTGTCCTGCAGTCCTATGTAACACCACAGATAACACAGTGATATCTCTGAGTACAGATCATGTAGTAGATGTGTCCTGCAGTCCTATGTAACACCACAGATAACACAGTGATATCTCTGAGTACAGATCATGTAGTAGATGTGACCTGCAGTCCTATGTAACACCACAGATAACACAGTGATATCTCTGAGTACAGATCTTGTAGTAGATGTGTCCTGCAGTCCTATGTAACACCACAGATAACACAGTGATATCTCTGAGTACAGATCATGTAGTAGATGTGTCCTGCAGTCCTATGTAACACCACAGATAACACAGTGATATCTCTGAGTACAGATCATGTAGTAGATGTATCCTGCAGTCCTATGTAACACCACAGATAACACAGTGATATCTCTGAGTACAGATCATGTAGTAGATGTGCCCTGCAGTCCTATGTAACACCACAGATAACACAGTGATATCTCTGAGTACAGATCATGTAGTAGATGTGTCCTGCAGTCCTATGTAACACCACAGATAACACAGTGATATCTCTGAGTACAGATCATGTAGTAGATGTGACCTGCAGTCCTATGTAACACCACAGATAACACAGTGATATCTCTGAGTACAGATCATGTAGTAGATGTGTCCTGCAGTCCTATGTAACACCACAGATAACACAGTGATATCTCTGAGTACAGATCATGTAGTAGATGTATCCTGCAGTCCCATGTAACACCACAGATAACACAGTGATATCTCTCTGAGTACAGATCATGTAGTAGATGTGCCCTGCAGTCCTATGTAACACCACAGATAACACAGTGATATCTCTGAGTACAGATCATGTAGTAGATGTGTCCTGCAGTCCCATGTAACACCACAGATAACACAGTGATATCTCTGAGTACAGATCATGTAGTAGATGTGTCCTGCAGTCCCATGTAACACCACAGATAACACAGTGATATCTCTGAGTACAGATCATGTAGTAGATGTGTCCTGCAGTCCTATGTAACACCACAGGTAACACAGTGATATCTCTGAGTACAGATCATGTAGTAGATGTGTCCTGCAGTCCTATGTAACACCACAGATAACACAGTGATATCTCTGAGTACAGATCATGTAGTAGATGTGTCCTGCAGTCCTATGTAACACCACAGATAACACAGTGATATCTCTGAGTACAGATCATGTAGTAGATGTGACCTGCAGTCCTATGTAACACCACAGATAACACAGTGATATCTCTGAGTACAGATCATGTAGTAGATGTGTCCTGCAGTCCTATGTAACACCACAGATAACACAGTGATATCTCTGAGTACAGATCATGTAGTAGATGTGTCCTGCAGTCCCATGTAAGCGCTGTGTAGTACAGCAGGGTGTATAGGTGTTGGTGTGTGCGGCTCTGGCAGTGCAGGGGTTACACTGGCATCAGTCTCTTGCAGTTCCCGCTGAGCTCCGCCACTTATTCCGCCCACAGAATTTCCGCCTTTCAGGTAAAGCTTTTACTGCGCAATTATTGCATGAGCCGCACGCGCTGCCAGGACACGGGATTGTACACGCGTGTGTTATGTGCGGGGTAAGATACACATACTGGGGGTGGATAAGCAGCACAGCGCCATCCTCTGGACAGTGCGGAAGCTGCAGCGCTGCTCAGATCCTTCTGCCCGTGTTGTATGCTGGGAGTTGTAGTGCAGCGCCCCCCTGTGGCCATGTAATGTACATGCTGGATGTTTTCCAGTATAGACTGACACCAGGAGGGAGCAGCGTGTGCCCGTACACATGTAATATCTGGGTGCAGGGGGGTCTTCTGAGGGTGGCGGCCGGGGGGTCTGCTGAGGGTGACGGCGAGGGTCTTGTGGCGTGGCTGTGTGGTACTCATCATGTCTTGTTGCTCTTGTCTTGCAGAGATTGGCGCGGGCAGCAGAGGACTTTCAGAAGAATCACCGCTGGCAGGATAACATTGGGGTGAGTGCCGCCTCAGCGCCGGCTCCTCCCTGCTGTGCAGGACGAGGAGTCACCTGATGCCTTCATATCATAGACTGTGCTGCAGTGTGTCCCAGGGGGCAGCGGGAGGGGCTCCCCCCTCCCCCCGCTGACTCCCACCTGACTTTCCCATTTCATATCCCTCCGGAGGTGCAATCTTGTTGTCTATTTTTTCATTCCTTCTCCTCCCTCTTCTTCTTTACCTTCCTCCTCCCTCTTCTCCTTCCTCCTCCCGCTCCTTCCTCTTCTGCTCCTTCCTCTTCTCCTTCCTCCTCCCTTTTCTTCCTCTTCTCCTTCCTCCTCCCTTTTCTTCCTCTTTTCCTTCCTCCTTCCTCTTTTCCTTCCTCCTCCCTCTTCTCCTTCCTCCTCCCTCTTCTCCTTCCTCCTCCCTCTTCTCCTTCCTCCTCCCTCTTCTTCATCTTCTCCTTCCTCCTCCCTCTTCTTCCTCATCCTCCCTCTTCATTTCCTTCCTCATCCTCCTCCTTCTTCTTCCTCTTCTCCTTCCTAGTCCTTCTCCTCCCTCTTCTTCCTCATCTCCTTCATTCTTCTTCCTCTTCTCCTTCCTAGTCCTTCTTCATCTCCTTCCTCCTCCTTCCTCATCTCCTTCCTCCTCCTTTTTATCCCTCTTCTTACTCATCCTCCCTCTCCATCTCCTTCCTCCGTCTTCCCCCTCCCTCTCACTCTCCTTCCTCCTCTGTTCCCTCTACCGGTGCTCTCCTTCCCCCTCCCTCTCCATCTCCGTCCTCCTCTGTTCCCTCTGCCGGTGCTCTCCTTCCCCCTCCCTCTCCATCTTCTTCCTCCTCTGTTCCCTCTGCCGGTGCTCTCCTTCCCCCTCCCTCTCCGTCTCCTTCCTCCTCTGTCCCCTCTGCCGGTGCTCTCCTTCCCCCTCCCTCTCCATCTCCTTCCCCCTCCCTCTCCATCTCCTTCCCCCTCCCTCTCCATCTCCTTCCCCCTCCCTCTCCATCTCCTTCCCCCTCTGCTGGTGCTCTCCTTCCCCCTCTGCTGGTGCTCTCCTTCCCCCTCCCTGTCCGTCTCCTTCCTCCTCTGTCCCCTCTGCCGGTGCTCTCCTTCCCCCTCCCTCTCCATCTCCTTCCTCCTCTGTCCCCTCTGCCGGTGCTCTCCTTCCTCCTCCCTTTCCTTCTTCTTCCTCCTCTGTTCCCTCTGCCGGTGCTCTCTTTCCTCCTCCCTTTCCCTCTCCTTCTCCTTCCCCCTCCCTCTCCATCTCCTTCCTCCTCTGTCCCCTCTGCTGGTGCTCTCCTTCCCCCTCCCTCTCCATCTCCTTCCTCCTCTGTTCCCTCTGCCGGTGCTCTCCTTCCCCCTCTGCTGGTGCTCTCCTTCCCCCTCCCTCTCCATCTCCTTCCTCCTCTGTTCCCTCTGCCGGTGCTCTCCTTCCCCCTCTGCTGGTGCTCTCCTTCCCCCTCCCTCTCCATCTCCTTCCCCCTCCCTCTCCATCTCCTTCCCCCTCCCTCTCCATCTCCTTCCCTCTCCATCTCCTTCCCCCTCTGCTGGTGCTCTCCTTCCCCCTCTGCTGGTGCTCTCCTTCCCCCTCCCTGTCCGTCTCCTTCCTCCTCTGTCCCCTCTGCCGGTGCTCTCCTTCCCCCTCCCTCTCCATCTCCGTCCTCCTCTGTCCCCTCTGCCGGTGCTCTCCTTCCTCCTCCCTTTCCTTCTTCTTCCTCCTCTGTTCCCTCTGCCGGTGCTCTCTTTCCTCCTCCCTTTCCCTCTCCTTCTCCTTCCCCCTCCCTCTCCATCTCCTTCCTCCTCTGTCCCCTCTGCTGGTGCTCTCCTTTCCCCTCCCTCTCCATCTCCTTCCTCCTCTGTTCCCTCTGCCAGTGCTCTCCTTCCCCCTCTGCTGGTGCTCTCCTTCCCCCTCCCTCTCCTTCCTCCTCTGTTCCCTCTGCCGGTGCTCTCCTTCCCCCTCTGCTGGTGCTCTCCTTCCCCCTCCCTCTCCATCTCCTTCCCCCTCCCTCTCCATCTCCTTCCCCCTCCCTCTCCATCTCCTTCCCTCTCCATCTCCTTCCCCCTCTGCTGGTGCTCTCCTTCCCCCTCTGCTGGTGCTCTCCTTCCCCCTCTGCTGGTGCTCTCCTTCCCCCTCTGCTGGTGCTCTCCTTCCCCCTCTGCTGGTGCTCTCCTTCCTCCTCTGTCCCCTCTAACCGGTGCTCTCCTTCCCCCTCCCTCTCCATCTCCGTCCTCCTCTGTCCCCTCTGCCGGTGCTCTCCTTCCTCCTCCCTTTCCTTCTTCTTCCTCCTCTGTTCCCTCTGCCGGTGCTCTCCTTCCCCCTCCCTCTTCATCTCCTTCCTCCTCTGTTCCCTCTGCCGGTGCTCTCTTTCCTCCTCCCTTTCCCTCTCCTTCTCCTTCCCCCTCCCTCTCCATCTCCTTCCTCCTCTGTCCCCTCTGCTGGTGCTCTCCTTCCCCCTCTCTCTCCATCTCCTTCCTCCTCTGTTCCCTCTGCCGGTGCTCTCCTTCCCCCTCTGCTGGTGCTCTCCTTCCCCCTCCCTCTCCGTCTCCTTCCTCCTCTGTCCCCTCTGCTGGTGCTCTCCTTCCCCCTCTCTCTCCATCTCCTTCCTCCTCTGTTCCCTCTGCCGGTGCTCTCCTTCCCCCTCTGCTGGTGCTCTCCTTCCCCCTCCCTCTCCGTCTCCTTCCCCCTCCCTCTCCATCTCCTTCCTCCTCTGTTCCCTCTGCCGGTGCTCTCCTTCCCCCTCTGCTGGTGCTCTCCTTCCCCCTCCCTCTCCGTCTCCTTCCTCCTCTGTCCCCTCTGCTGGTGCTCTCCTTCCCCCTCTCTCTCCATCTCCTTCCTCCTCTGTTCCCTCTGCCGGTGCTCTCCTTCCCCCTCTGCTGGTGCTCTCCTTCCCCCTCCCTCTCCGTCTCCTTCCCCCTCCCTCTCCATCTCCTTCCTACTCTGTTCCCTCTGCCGGTGCTCTCCTTCCCCCTCCCTCTCCATCTCCTTCCTCCTCTGTCCCCTCTGCCGGTGCTCTCCTTCCCCCTCCCTCTCCGTCTCCTTCCCCCTCCCTCTCCATCTCCTTCCCCCTCCCTCTCCGTCTCCTTCCCCCTCTCTGCCTCCTCCCAGCTCTAATGAAAGTGAATGAGGTAATTTGGATCATGGTGTCAGCGGGAGGTGAGGGGCTGCTGCAGCCATGGAGTGGACAGGGGGGAGTGTTCCCCGCTGATGGGGTATGGGGGGATTGCACAGGTCATTGTCCATGACCTTCTTCTGACCTTGAGGTCTCATCCTCTAGTAACATCCAAATCCTAGTGACATATACATTTCTATAGGCCTCCATATGTATTTCCAGCAGTGCGGCAGCTTTCTGTGCTTTATCCAATCCTTATGGATCGATTCCATCAGCAGCCAGTAGATTTGTGACTGCAGCTCTGGATGTGATTGGAGTACAACACTTGTATAAATCAGCAGACACATCCCATATGGGGGTCTCTATCCACCCACATTGCAGCACTTCCCTCCAGCCAGCGCGGGGTTAAAGATTAGTGTAATCTGCGCTCTGTATTCCCATCTGTCTATAACAATGGCTGGAGCTGATAAATTACCAGGGACGTCCATATCACTGGGGGTCATGAACCAGGGGGGACGGGGGTCACCACATGTCACATCATATGTGTTATACTGCAGTCACATCCAGAGCTGCACCCAAACCGCACCAGCCGACACCCAGGTCCTAGGTGCCTGTATGTATCATGGGAGAAGTGCCGGGTGCGCTGCCGTGGGGCCCTGTGTGGCCGGGATGCCGTGGGGCCCTGTGTGGCCGGGATGCCGTGGGGCCCTGTGTGGCCGGGATGCCGTGGGGCCCTGTGTGGCCGGGATGCCGTGGGGCCCTGTGTGGCCGGGATGCCGTGGGGCCCTGTGTGGCCGGGATGCCGTGGGGCCCTGTGTGGCCGGGATGCCGTGGGGCCCTGTGTGGCCGGGATGCCGTGGGGCCCTGTGTGGCCGGGATGCCGTGGGGCCCTGTGTGGCCGGGATGCCGTGGGGCCCTGTGTGGCCGGGATGCCGTGGGGCCCTGTGTGGCCGGGATGCCGTGGGGCCCTGTGTGGCCGGGATGCCGTGGGGCCCTGTGTGGCCGGGATGCCGTGGGGCCCTGTGTGGCCGGGATGCCGTGGGGCCCTGTGTTGGCTGCGGTGGGCACGCGGCAGCCGCTACCCCCCCTTCTCCGCCCGTGATTGAGGCTCACTCCAGATGTGGTGCGCCCCCTCCTCCTGATGCAGGTCCTGCCAGCGCCGTCCCTGGTCATCTCGTGCCCAGTGCAGACAGATGGCCGAGAGATGCTGAGTGCCCGAGCCGTCTCCTCGCCTCGCGCCTCGTTACACCCCCTGCACGGCTGCCCACTCATTGCCTCAAGGTTGTTGGGGAAGGGGATGAGGCCCCCGTGTTCTGCAGGAGCCGGAGTGTATTTTATGTAAATAACCGCACTTCATCTTTGGCGGTAAACGCCCACTTTACTTGTGAGCCCCTCCCCCATAGGAAGACTCGGCCGCATTTCCATTCCACGTCTACAAATGATTGGTTTATCTTAATGACTCCGGCGTTCCTGAGGTCGCCCGTCCGTGACCGACCGCTGTGCACCCGCTCTCATTATCTGTCACCATTGTGAAAACTTCATAAACCGTGCACAAAACTGACGCAATGAAGAGTTCACAGGCCGATCTATACTCTAGTTACATCTAAAGCTGCATCTAAAGTAACTGGCTCCTTTCTGAACATCAAACCCAGAGAATGAGCTTAGATAATAATTACAAATGGCTTTTATCTGCCTGCAGCCACCACTGGGGGGAGATCACTACATACAGAATATACACCACCACTAGGAGGAGATCACTACATACAGATTATACACCACCACTAGGGGGAGATCACTACATACACATTATACACCACCACTAGGGGGAGATCACTACATACACATTATACACCACCACTAGGGGGAGATCACTACATACAGATTATACACCACCACTAGGGGGAGATCACTACATACAGATTATACACCACCACTAGGGGGAGATCACTACATACAGATTATACACCACCACTAGGGGGAGATCACTACATACACATTATACACCACCACTAGGGGGAGATCACTACATACAGATTATACACCACCACTAGGGGGAGATCACTACATACACATTATACACCACCACTAGGGGGAGCTCACTACATACACATTATACACCACCACTAGGGGGAGATCACTACATACACATTATACACCACCACTAGGGGGAGATCACTACATACACATTATACACCACCACTAGGAGGAGCTCACTACATACAGATTATACACCACCACTAGGAGGAGATCACTACATACAGATTATACACCACCACTAGGAGGAGGTCACTACATACACATTATACACCACCACTAGGGGGAGCTCACTACATACACATTATACACCACCACTAGGGGGAGATCACTACATACAGATTATACACCACCACTAGGGGGAGATCACTACATACACATTATACACCACCACTAGGAGGAGCTCACTACATACAGATTATACACCACCACTAGGGGGAGATCACTACATACACATTATACACCACCACTAGGGGGAGATCACTACATACACATCATACACCACCACTAGGGGGAGATCACTACATACACATTATACACCACCACTAGGGGGAGATCACTACATACAGATTATACACCACCACTAGGGGGAGATCACTACATACAGATTATACACCACCACTAGGGGGAGATCACTACATACAGATTATACACCACCACTAGGGGGACATCACTACATACACATTATACACCACCACTAGGAGGAGATCACTACATACACATACACCACCACTAGGAGGAGATCACTACATACAGATTATACACCACCACTAGGGGGAGATCACTACATACAGATTATACACCACCACTAGGAGGAGATCACTACATACAGATTATACACCACCACTAGGAGGAGATCACTACATACAGATTATACACCACCACTAGGGGGAGATCACTACATACACATTATACACCACCACTAGGGGGAGATCACTACATACACATTATACACCACCACTAGGGAGAGATCACTACATACACATTATACACCACCACTAGGAGGAGATCACTACATACACATTATACACCACCACTAGGGGGAGATCACTACATACAGATTATACACCACCACTAGGGGGAGATCACTACATACAGATTATACACCACCACTAGGGGTAGATCACTACATACAGATTATACACCACCACTAGGAGGAGATCACTACATACACAGTATACACCACCACTAGGAGGAGATCACTACATACAGATTATACACCACCACTAGGAGGAGATCACTACATACAGAATATACACCACCACTAGGGGGAGCTCACTATATACAGATTATACACCACCACTAGGAGGAGATCACTACATACACATTATACACCACCACTAGGGGGAGATCACTACATACACATTATACACCACCACTGGGGGGAGATCACTACATACACATTATACACCACCACTAGGAGGAGATCACTACATACAGATTATACACCACCACTAGGGGGAGCTCACTACATACACATTATACACCACCACTAGGGGGAGCTCACTGCATACAGATTATACACCACCACTAGGGGGAGCTCACTACATACAGATTATACACCACCACTAGGAGGAGATCACTACATACACATTATACACCACCACTAGGGGGAGATCTCTACATACACATTATACACCACCACTAGGGGGAGATCTCTACATACACATTATACACCACCACTAGGAGGAGATCACTACATACACATTATACACCACCACTAGGAGGAGATCACTACATACACATTATACACCACCACTAGGAGGAGATCACTACATACAGATTATACACCACCACTAGGGGGAGATCACTACATACACATTATACACCACCACTAGGGGGAGATCACTACATACAGATTATACACCACCACTAGGAGGAGATCACTACATACACATTATACACCACCACTAGGAGGAGCTCACTACATACAGATTATACACCACCACTAGGGGGAGATCACTACATACAGATTATACACCACCACTAGGGGGAGATCACTACATACACATTATACACCACCACTAGGAGGAGATCACTACATACACATTATACACCACCACTAGGGGGAGATCACTACATACACATTATACACCACCACTAGGAGGAGATCACTACATACACATTATACACCACCACTAGGAGGAGATCACTACATACACATTATACACCACCACTAGGAGGAGATCACTACATACACATTCAACACCACTAGGGGGAGATCACTACATACACATTATACACCACCACTAGGGGGAGATCACTACATACACATTATACACCACCACTAGGAGGAGATCACTACATACAGATTATACACCACCACTAGGGGGAGGTCACTACATACACATTATACACCACCACTAGGGGGAGATCACTACATACAGATTATACACCACCACTAGGAGGAGATCACTACATACACATTATACACCACCACTAGGGGGAGATCACTACATACACATTATACACCACCACTAGGGGGAGATCACTACATACACATTATACACCACCACTAGGGGGAGATCACTACATACACATTATACACCACCACTAGGAGGAGATCACTACATACACATTATACACCACCACTAGGAGGAGATCACTACATACACATTATACACCACCACTAGAGGGAGATCACTACATACACATTATACACCACCACTAGGAGGAGATCACTACATACACATTATACACCACCACTAGGGGGAGATCATTACATACAGATTATACACCACCACTAGGGGGAGCTCACTACATACACATTATACACCACCACTAGGGGGAGATCACTACATACACATTATACACCACCACTAGGAGGAGATCACTACATACAGATTATACACCACCACTAGGAGGAGATCACTACATACACATTATACACCACCACTAGGAGGAGATCACTACATACAGATTATACACCACCACTAGGAGGAGATCACTACATACACATTATACACCAGCACTAGGAGGAGATCACTACATACAGATTATACACCACCACTAGGGGGAGATCACTACATACACATTATACACCACCACTAGGGGGAGATCACTACATACACATTATACACCACCACTAGGGGGAGATCACTACATACACATTATACACCACCACTAGGGGGAGATCACTACATACACATTATACACCACCACTAGGGGGAGCTCACTACATACAGATTATACACCACCACTAGGGGGAGATCACTACATACACATTATACACCACCACTAGGAGGAGATCACTACATACAGATTATACACCACCACTAGGGAGAGATCACTACATACACATTATACACCACCACTAGGGGGAGATCACTACATACACATTATACACCACCACTAGGAGGAGATCACTACATACACATTATACACCACCACTAGGAGGAGATCACTACATACACATTATACACCACCACTAGGAGGAGATCACTACATACACATTATACACCACCACTAGGGGGAGATCACTACATACAGATTATACACCACCACTAGGGGGAGATCACTACATACAGATTATACACCACCACTAGGGGGAGATCACTACATACACATTATACACCACCACTAGGGGGAGATCACTACATACACATTATACACCACCACTAGGGGGAGATCACTACATACACATTATACACCACCACTAGGGGGAGCTCACTACATACACATTATACACCACCACTAGGGGGAGATCACTACATACACATTATACATCACCATTAGGAGGAGATCACTACATACACATTATACACCACCACTAGGAGGAGATCACTACATACAGATTATACACCACCACTAGGAGGAGATCACTACATACACATTATACACCACCACTAGGGGGAGCTCACTACATACAGATTATACACCACCACTAGGGGGAGATCACTACATACACATTATACACCACCACTAGGAGGAGATCACTACATACAGATTATACACCACCACTAGGGGGAGATCACTACATACACATTATACACCACCACTAGGGGGAGATCACTACATACACATTATACACCACCACTAGGGGGAGATCACTACATACACATTATACACCACCACTAGGGGGAGATCACTACATACACATTATACACCACCACTAGGGGGAGATCACTACATACACATTATACACCACCACTAGGGGGAGATCACTACATACAGATTATACACCACCACTAGGGGGAGATCACTACATACACATTATACACCACCACTAGGGGGAGATCACTACATACACATTATACACCACCACTAGGGGGAGATCACTACATACAGATTATACACCACCACTAGGGGGAGATCACTACATACACATTATACACCACCACTAGGGGGAGCTCACTACATACACATTATACACCACCACTAGGGGGAGATCACTACATACACATTATACACCACCACTAGGAGGAGATCACTACATACACATTATACACCACCACTAGGAGGAGATCACTACATACACATTATACACCACCACTAGGGGGAGATCACTACATACAGAATATACACCACCACTAGGGGGAGATCACTACATACAGATTATACACCACCACTAGGGGGAGATCACTACATACACATTATACACCACCACTAGGAGGAGATCACTACATACACATTATACACCACCACTAGGGGGAGATCACTACATACAGATTATACACCACCACTAGGGGGAGATCACTACATACACATTATACACCACCACTAGGGGGAGATCACTACATACACATTATACACCACCACTAGGAGGAGATCACTACATACACATTATACACCACCACTAGGGGGAGATCACTACATACACATTATACACCACCACTAGGGGGAGATCACTACATACACATTATACACCACCACTAGGAGGAGATCACTACATACAGATTATACACCACCACTAGGAGGAGATCACTACATACACATTATACACCACCACTAGGGGGAGATCACTACATACACATTATACACCACCACTAGGAGGAGATCACTACATACACATTATACACCACCACTAGGGGGAGATCACTACATACACATTATACACCACCACTAGGGGGAGATCACTACATACAGATTATACACCACCACTAGGAGGAGCTCACTACATACAGATTATACACCACCACTAGGGGGAGATCGCTACATACACATTATACACCACCGCTAGGAGGAGATCACTACATACAGATTATACATCACCACTAGGGGGAGCTCACTACATACACATTATACACCACCACTAGGGGGAGATCACTACATACACATTATACACCACCACTAGGAGGAGATCACTACATACACATTATACACCACCACTAGGAGGAGATCACTACATACACATTATATACCACCACTAGGGGGAGATCACTACATACAGAATATGAGACCGCAGCTCTGGTTGTGAGTGGAGCACTGCGCTGTAGATGAGTGTGTGATGGGCTCATTCCTGACCACTTCTGATCTAGTTGCTTCTCTTCTGCATTGCGGTCAGGATTAGAAGTCTCCTATAATCCTTCATATGATTAGTTGCCCCAGCTATGATTCCTCCTCGGACATGTGGTGATTGTGGTGGTCGTGGTGAGCAGATGGTGGCTGTCTGGACGGTTGCGCCAGGCGGTGGGGGGGGGGGGTATACGGTCTGACATCTCTTTAGTTTGGGCTCAGTCTTCCCCGGACTCTGTGCAGCGCCAGCGTGGAGGGAGGTACAGATGGCGATCCATTACCGGAGCCGCACCAGGGTCACATGACTTTTATGGCTTCCATTGTGCCTGTGGTCAGAGCTGTGTGCGTGGCATCTGTCACTGCGACCAAAGCGCCGGACGCAATAGTCAGTGACTAACGTTCCCCATCACATCTCGGCCGTGACGCGTCCACGCTGCAGGGGACATCACGTGGCGGGGGCCGCACGCTCCCGGTCTCATTACTATTCTGTCTGATGAAATAATTTGTGTCCTCGGGATGTGACCGGCACATAATCAGAGAGAAGCCGCGGCCAACGGAGCGCAGGGACGGGTCAGCACCGGGAGACGCAAGATGTGTCCTACAGAGGAGCAAGGAGACCCCCCCTCACACTCATGTCCATCTTGCTTTTCCTCAGTTTGAATGAAAAAAGCAGCGATAACGGAACAAAACGGGCGACATCAAATATACATTAATGTGAGAGCGAGACTGACACATTACCCATTACCATTCTGTGACAAAGGCTTGAAAGATCGTGTGAAATTAGCCCAATACTGCCCCCTATGTACAGGAATATAACTACTATAATACTGCCCCCTATGTACAGGAATATAACTACTATAATACTGCCCCCTATGTACAAGAATATAACTACTATAATACTGCCCCCTATGTACAAGAATATAACTACTATAATACTGCCCCCTATGTACAGGAATATAACTACTATAATACTGCCCCCTATGTACAGGAATATAACTACTATAATACTGCCCCCTATGTACAGGAATATAACTACTATAATAATGCCCCTATGTACAGGAATATAACTACTATAATACTGCCCCCTATGTACAGGAATATAACTACTATAATACTGCCCCCTATGTACAAGAATATAACTACTATAATACTGCCCCCTATGTACAGGAATATAACTACTATAATACTGCCCCCTATGTACAGGAATATAACTACTATAATACTGCCCCCTATGTACAGGAATATAACTACTATAATACTGCCCTCTATGTACAGGAATATAACTACTATAATACTGCCCCCTATGTACAGGAATATAACTACTATAATACTGCCCCCTATGTACAAGAATATAACTACTATAATACTGCCCCCTATGTACAGGAATATAACTACTATAATACTGCCCCCTATGTACAAGAATATAACTACTATAATACTGCCCCCTATGTACAGGAATATAACTACTATAATACTGCTCCCTATGTACAGGAATATAACTACTATAATACTGCTCCCTATGTACAAGAATATAACTACTATAATACTGCCCCTATGTACAAGAATATAACTACTATAATACTGCCCCCTATGTACAAGAATATAACTACTATAATACTGCCCCCTATGTACAGGAATATAACTACTATAATACTGCCCCCTATGTACAGGAATATAACTACTATAATACTGCTCCCTATGTACAGGAATATAACTACTATAATACTGCTCCCTATGTACAGGAATATAACTACTATAATACTGCCCCCTATGTACAGGAATATAACTACTATAATACTGCCCCCTATGTACAGGAATATAACTACTATAATACTGCCCCCTATGTACAGGAATATAACTACTATAATACTGCCCCCTATGTACAGGAATATAACTACTATAATACTGCCCCCTATGTACAGGAATATAACTACTATAATACTGCCCCTATGTACAGGAATATAACTACTATAATACTGCCCCTATGTACAGGAATATAACTACTATAATACTGCTCCCTATGTACAGGAATATAACTACTATAATACTGCCCCTATGTACAGGAATATAACTACTATAATACTGCCCCCTATGTACAAGAATATAACTACTATAATACTGCCCCCTATGTACAGGAATATAACTACTATAATACTGCTCCCTATGTACAGGAATATAACTACTATAATACTGCCCCCTATGTACAGGAATATAACTACTATAATACTGCCCCCTATGTACAGGAATATAACTACTATAATACTGCCCCCTATGTACAGGAATATAACTACTATAATACTGCCCCCTATGTACAGGGATATAACTACTATAATACTGTCCCCTATGTACAGGAATATAACTACTATAATACTGCCCCCTATGTACAGGAATATAACTACTATAATACTGCCCCCTATGTACAAGAATATAACTACTATAATACTGCCCCCTATGTACAAGAATATAACTACTATAATACTGCCCCCTATGTACAAGAATATAACTACTATAATACTGCCCCCTATGTACAGGAATATAACTACTATAATACTGCTCCCTATGTACAGGAATATAACTACTATAATACTGCCCCCTATGTACAGGAATATAACTACTATAATACTGCCCCCTATGTACAGGAATATAACTACTATAATACTGCCCCCTATGTACAGGAATATAACTACTATAATACTGCCCCCTATGTACAGGAATATAACTACTATAATACTGCCCCCTATGTACAGGAATATAACTACTATAATACTGCCCCCTATGTACAAGAATATAACTACTATAATACTGCCCCCTATGTACAAGAATATAACTACTATAATACTGCCCCCTATGTACAAGAATATATCTACTATAATACTGCCCCCTATGTACAGGAATATAACTACTATAATACTGCCCCCTATGTACAGGAATATATCTACTATAATACTGCCCCCTATGTACAGGAATATAACTACTATAATACTGCCCCCTATGTACAGGAATATAACTACTATAATACTGCCCCCTATGTACAAGAATATAACTACTATAATACTGCCCCCTATGTACAGGAATATAACTACTATAATACTGCCCCCTATGTACAGGAATATAACTAGGAATATAACTACTATAATACGGCCCCCTATGTACAGGGAAATATAACTACTATAAATATGCCCCCTATGTACAGACGAGATCACTCACGGATATAATACTGCCCCCTATGATACAGGAAAACCCCCTATGTCAGAATATAACTACTATAATACTGCCCCCTATGTAAGGAATATAACTACTATAATACTGCCCCCTATGTACAGGAATATAACTACTATAATACTGCCCCCTATGTACAGGAATATAACTACTATAATACTGCCCCCTATGTACAGGGATATAACTACTATAATACTGCCCCTATGTACAGGAATATAACTACTATAATACTGCCCCCTATGTACAAGAATATAACTACTATAATACTGCCCCCTATGTACAGGAATATAACTACTATAATACTGCCCCCTATGTACAAGAATATAACTACTATAATACTGCCCCCTATGTACAGGAATATAACTACTATAATACTGCTCCCTATGTACAGGAATATAACTACTATAATACTGCTCCCTATGTACAAGAATATAACTACTATAATACTGCCCCCTATGTACAAGAATATAATTACTATAATACTGCCCCCTATGTACAAGAATATAACTACTATAATACTGCACCCTATGTACAGGAATATAACTACTATAATACTGCCCCTATGTACAGGAATATAACTACTATAATACTGCCCCCTATGTACAGGGATATAACTACTATAATACTGCCCCTATGTACAGGAATATAACTACTATAATACTGCCCCTATGTACAGGAATATAACTACTATAATACTGCCCCCTATGTACAAGAATATAACTACTATAATACCGCCCCCTATGTACAGGAATATAACTACTATAATACTGCCCCCTATGTACAAGAATATAACTACTATAATACCGCCCCCTATGTACAGGAATATAACTACTATAATACTGCCCCCTATGTACAGGGATATTACTACTATAATACTGCCCCCTATGTACAGGAATATAACTGCTATAATACTGCCCCCTATGTACAAGAATATAACTACTATAATACTGCCCCCTATGTACAAGAATATAACTACTATAATACTGCCCCCTATGTACAGGAATATAACTACTATAATACTGCCCCTATGTACAAGAATATAACTACTATAATACTGCCCCCTATGTACAGGAATATAACTACTATAATACTGCCCCCTATGTACAAGAATATAACTACTATAATACTGCCCCTATGTACAAGAATATAACTACTATAATACTGCCCCCTATGTACAGGGATATAACTACTATAATACTGCCCCTGTGTACAGGAATATAACTACTATATTACTGCCCCCTATGTACAGGAATATAACTACTATAATACTGCCCCCTATGTACAGGAATATAACTACTATAATACTGCCCCCTATGTACAGGAACAAGAATATAACTACTATAATACTGCCCCCTATGTACAGGAATATAACTACTATAATACTGCCCCCTATGTACAAGAATATAACTACTATAATACTGCCCCCTATGTACAAGAATATAACTACTATAATACTGCCCCCTATGTACAAGAATATAACTACTATAATACTGCCCCCTATGTACAGGAATATAACTACTATAATACTGCCCCTGTGTACAGGAATATAACTACTATATTAGTGCCCCCTATGTACAGGAATATAACTACTATAATACTGCCCCCTATGTACAGGAATATAACTACTATAATACTGCCCCCTATGTACAGGAACAAGAATATAACTACTATAATACTGCCCCCTATGTACAGGAATATAACTACTATAATACTGCCCCCTATGTACAAGAATATAACTACTATAATACTGCCCCCTATGTACAGGAATATAACTACTATAATACTGCCCCCTATGTACAGGAATATAACTACTATAATACTGCCCTCTATGTACAGGAATATAACTACTATAATACTGCCCCCTATGTACAGGAATATAACTACTATAATACTGCCCCCTATGTACAAGAATATAACTACTATAATACTGCCCCCTATGTACAGGAATATAACTACTATAATACTGCCCCTATGTACAGGAATATAACTACTATAATACTGCCCCCTATGTACAGGACTATAACTACTATAATACTGCCCCTATGTACAGGAATATAACTACTATATTACTGCCCCTATGTACAGGAATATAACTACTATAATACTGCCCCCTATGTACAAGAATATAACTACTATAATACTGCCCCTATGTACAGGAATATAACTACTATAATACTGCCCCCTATGTACAAGAATATAACTACTATAATACTGCCCCCTATGTACAGGAATATAACTACTATAATACTGCCCCTGTGTACAGGAATATAACTACTATATTACTGCCCCCTATGTACAGGAATATAACTACTATAATACTGCCCCCTATGTACAGGAATATAACTACTATAATACTGCCCCCTATGTACAGGAACAAGAATATAACTACTATAATACTGCCCCCTATGTACAGGAATATAACTACTATAATACTGCCCCCTATGTACAAGAATATAACTACTATAATACTGCCCCCTATGTACAGGAATATAACTACTATAATACTGCCCCCTATGTACAGGAATATAACTACTATAATACTGCCCTCTATGTACAGGAATATAACTACTATAATACTGCCCCCTATGTACAGGAATATAACTACTATAATACTGCCCCCTATGTACAAGAATATAACTACTATAATACTGCCCCCTATGTACAGGAATATAACTACTATAATACTGCCCCTATGTACAGGAATATAACTACTATAATACTGCCCCCTATGTACAGGACTATAACTACTATAATACTGCCCCTATGTACAGGAATATAACTACTATATTACTGCCCCCTATGTACAAGAATATAACTACTATATTACTGCCCCCTATGTACAGGAATATAACTACTATAATACTGCCCCCTATGTACAGGAATATAACTACTATAATACTGCCCCTATGTACAGGAATATAACTACTATAATACTGCCCTCTATGTACAAGAATATAACTACTATAATACTGCCCCCTATGTACAGGAATATAACTACTATAATACTGCCCCCTATGTACAAAAATATAACTACTATAATACTGCCCCCTATGTACAGGAATATAACTACTATAATACTGCCCCCTATGTACAGGAATATAACTACTATAATACTGCCCCCTATGTACAAGAATATAACTACTATAATACTGCCCCCTATGTACAGGACTATAACTACTATAATACTGCCCCTATGTACAGGAATATAACTACTATATTACTGCCCCCTATGTACAAGAATATAACTACTATATTACTGCCCCCTATGTACAAGAATATAACTACTATATTACTGCCCCCTATGTACAGGACTATAACTACTATAATACTGCCCCTATGTACAGGACTATAACTACTATATTACTGCCCCCTATGTACAGGAATATAACTACTATAATACTGCCCCCTATGTACAAGAATATAACTACTATAATACTGCCCCCTATGTACAAGAATATAACTACTATAATACTGCCCCCTATGTACAGGAATATAACTACTATAATACTGCCCACTATGTACAAGAATATAACTACTATAATACTGCCCCCTATGTACAAGAATATAACTACTATAATACTGCCCCCTATGTACAGGAATATAACTACTATAATACTGCCCCCTATGTACAAGAATATAACTACTATAATACTGCCCCCTATAACTACTATAATACTGCCCCTATGTACAGGAATATAACTACTATATTACTGCCCCCTATGTACAAGAATATAACTACTATATTACTGCCCCCTATGTACAGGACTATAACTACTATAATACTGCCCCTATGTACAGGACTATAACTACTATATTACTGCCCCCTATGTACAGGAATATAACTACTATATTACTGCCCCCTATGTACAGGAATATAACTACTATAATACTGCCCCCTATGTACAAGAATATAACTACTATAATACTGCCCCCTATGTACAGGAATATAACTACTATAATACTGCCCCCTATGTACAGGAATATAACTACTATAATACTGCCCCCTATGTACAGGAATATAACTACTATAATACTGCCCCCTATGTACAAGAATATAACTACTATAATACTGCCCCCTATGTACAGGAATATAACTGCTATAATACTGCCCCCTATGTACAGGAATATAACTACTATAATACTGCCCCTATGTACAGAAATATAACTACTATAATACTGCCCCCTATGTACAGGAATATAACTACTATAATACTGCCCCCTATGTACAGGAATATAACTGCTATAATACTGCCCCCTATGTACAGGAATATAACTACTATAATACTGCTCCTATGTACAGGAATATAACTACTATAATACTGCCCCCTATGTACAGGAATATAACTACTATAATACTGCCCCCTATGTACAGGGATATAACTACTATAATACTGCCCCCTATGTACAAGAATATAACTACTATAATACTGCCCCCTATGTACAGGAATATAACTACTATAATACTGCCCCCTATGTACAGGAGTATAACTACTATAATACTGCCCCCTATATACAGGAGTATATCTACTATAATACTGCCCCCTATGTACAAGAATATAACTACTATAATACTGCCCCCTATGTACAGGAATATAACTACTATAATACTGCCCCCTATGTACAAGAATATAACTACTATAATACTGCCCCCTATGTACAGGAATATAACTACTATAATACTGCCCCCTATGTACAGGAATATAACTACTATAATACTGCCCCCTATATACAGGAGTATATCTACTATAATACTGCCCCCTATGTACAAGAATATAACTACTATAATACTGCCCCCTATGTACAAGAATATAACTACTATAATACTGCTCCCTATGTACAGGAATATAACTACTATAATACTGCCCCCTATATACAGGAGTATATCTACTATAATACTGCCCCCTATGTACAAGAATATAACTACTATAATACTGCCCCCTATGTACAGGAATATAACTACTATAATACTGCCCCCTATGTACAAGAATATAACTACTATAATACTGCCCCCAATGTACAGGAATATAACTACTATAATACTGCTCCCTATATACAGGAGTATATCTACTATAATACTGCCCCCTATGTACAGGAATATAACTACTATAATACTGCCCCCTATGTACAAGAATATAACTACTATAATACTGCCCCCTATGTACAAGAATATAACTACTATAATACTGCCCCCTATGTACAAGAATATAACTACTATAATACTGCCCCCTATGTACAGGAATATAACTACTATAATACTGCCCTCTATGTACAGGAATATAACTACTATAATACTGCCCCCTATGTACAGGAATATAACTACTATAATACTGCCCCCTATGTACAAGAATATAACTACTATAATACTGCCCCCTATGTACAGGAATATAACTACTATAATACTGCCCCTATGTACAGGAATATAACTACTATAATACTGCCCCCTATGTACAAGAATATAACTACTATAATACTGCCCCCTATGTACAAGAATATAACTACTATAATACTGCCCCCTATGTACAGGAATATAACTACTATAATACTGCTCCCTATGTACAGGAATATAACTACTATAATACTGCCCCCTATATACAGGAGTATATCTACTATAATACTGCCCCCTATGTACAAGAATATAACTACTATAATACTGCCCCCTATGTACAGGAATATAACTACTATAATACTGCCCCCTATGTACAAGAATATAACTACTATAATACTGCCCCCAATGTACAGGAATATAACTACTATAATACTGCTCCCTATATACAGGAGTATATCTACTATAATACTGCCCCCTATGTACAGGAATATAACTACTATAATACTGCCCCCTATGTACAAGAATATAACTACTATAATACTGCCCCCTATGTACAAGAATATAACTACTATAATACTGCCCCCTATGTACAAGAATATAACTACTATAATACTGCCCCCTATGTACAGGAATATAACTACTATAATACTGCCCTCTATGTACAGGAATATAACTACTATAATACTGCCCCCTATGTACAGGAATATAACTACTATAATACTGCCCCCTATGTACAAGAATATAACTACTATAATACTGCCCCCTATGTACAGGAATATAACTACTATAATACTGCCCCTATGTACAGGAATATAACTACTATAATACTGCCCCCTATGTACAAGAATATAACTACTATAATACTGCCCCCTATGTACAAGAATATAACTACTATAATACTGCCCCCTATGTACAGGAATATAACTACTATAATACTGCTCCCTATGTACAGGAATATAACTACTATAATACTGCCCCCTATGTACAGGAATATAACTACTATAATACTGCCCCCTATGTACAGGAATATAACTACTATAATACTGCCCCCTATGTACAGGAATATAACTACTATAATACTGCCCCCTATGTACAGGAATATAACTACTATAATACTGCCCCCTATGTACAGGGATATAACTACTATAATACTGTCCCCTATGTACAGGAATATAACTACTATAATACTGCCCCCTATGTACAGGAATATAACTACTATAATACTGCCCCCTATGTACAAGAATATAACTACTATAATACTGCCCCCTATGTACAAGAATATAACTACTATAATACTGCCCCCTATGTACAAGAATATAACTACTATAATACTGCCCCCTATGTACAAGAATATATCTACTATAATACTGCCCCCTATGTACAGGAATATAACTACTATAATACTGCCCCCTATGTACAGGAATATATCTACTATAATACTGCCCCCTATGTACAGGAATATAACTACTATAATACTGCCCCCTATGTACAGGAATATAACTACTATAATACTGCCCCCTATGTACAGGAATATAACTACTATAATACTGCTACCTATGTACAGGAATATAACTACTATAATACTGCCCCTATGTACAGGAATATAACTACTATAATACTGCCCCCTATGTACAGGAATATAACTACTATAATACTACCCCCTATGTACAAGAATATAACTACTATAATACTGCCCCCTATGTACAGGAATATAACTACTATAATACTGCCCCTGTGTACAGGAATATAACTACTATAATACTGCCCCCTATGTACAAGAATATAACTACTATAATACTGCCCCCTATGTACAGGAATATAACTACTATAATACTGCCCCCTATGTACAGGAATATAACTACTATAATACTGCCCCCTATGTACAGGGATATAACTACTATAATACTGCCCCTGTGTACAGGAATATAACTACTATATTACTGCCCCCTATGTACAGGAATATAACTACTATAATACTGCCCCCTATGTACAGGAATATAACTACTATAATACTGCCCCCTATGTACAGGAACAAGAATATAACTACTATAATACTGCCCCCTATGTACAGGAATATAACTACTATAATACTGCCCCCTATGTACAAGAATATAACTACTATAATACTGCCCCCTATGTACAAGAATATAACTACTATAATACTGCCCCCTATGTACAAGAATATAACTACTATAATACTGCCCCCTATGTACAGGAATATAACTACTATAATACTGCCCCTGTGTACAGGAATATAACTACTATATTACTGCCCCCTATGTACAGGAATATAACTACTATAATACTGCCCCCTATGTACAGGAATATAACTACTATAATACTGCCCCCTATGTACAGGAATATAACTACTATAATACTGCCCCCTATGTACAGGAATATAACTACTATAATACTGCCCCCTATGTACAAGAATATAACTACTATAATACTGCCCCCTATGTACAAGAATATAACTACTATAATACTGCCCCCTATGTACAGGAATATAACTACTATAATACTGCCCCCTATGTACAGGAATATAACTACTATAATACTGCCCTCTATGTACAGGAATATAACTACTATAATACTGCCCCCTATGTACAGGAATATAACTACTATAATACTGCCCCCTATGTACAAGAATATAACTACTATAATACTGCCCCCTATGTACAGGAATATAACTACTATAATACTGCCCCTATGTACAGGAATATAACTACTATAATACTGCCCCCTATGTACAAGAATATAACTACTATATTACTGCCCCCTATGTACAGGAATATAACTACTTCAATACTGCCCCCTATGTACAGGAATATAACTACTATAATACTGCCCCTATGTACAGGAATATAACTACTATAATACTGCCCTCTATGTACAAGAATATAACTACTATAATACTGCCCCCTATGTACAGGACTATAACTACTATAATACTGCCCCCTATGTACAAGAATATAACTACTATAATACTGCCCCCTATGTACAGGAATATAACTACTATAATACTGCCCCCTATGTACAGGAATATAACTACTATAATACTGCCCCCTATGTACAAGAATATAACTACTATAATACTGCCCCCTATGTACAGGACTATAACTACTATAATACTGCCCCTATGTACAGGAATATAACTACTATATTACTGCCCCCTATGTACAAGAATATAACTACTATATTACTGCCCCCTATGTACAAGAATATAACTACTATATTACTGCCCCCTATGTACAGGACTATAACTACTATAATACTGCCCCTATGTACAGGACTATAACTACTATATTACTGCCCCCTATGTACAGGAATATAACTACTATAATACTGCCCCCTATGTACAAGAATATAACTACTATAATACTGCCCCCTATGTACAGGAATATAACTACTATAATACTGCCCCCTATGTACAAGAATATAACTACTATAATACTGCCCCCTATGTACAAGAATATAACTACTATAATACTGCCCCCTATGTACAGGAATATAACTACTATAATACTGCCCACTATGTACAAGAATATAACTACTATAATACTGCCCCCTATGTACAAGAATATAACTACTATAATACTGCCCCCTATGTACAGGAATATAACTACTATAATACTGCCCCCTATGTACAAGAATATAACTACTATAATACTGCCCCCTATAACTACTATAATACTGCCCCTATGTACAGGAATATAACTACTATATTACTGCCCCCTATGTACAAGAATATAACTACTATATTACTGCCCCCTATGTACAGGAATATAACTACTATAATACTGCCCCTATGTACAGGACTATAACTACTATATTACTGCCCCCTATGTACAGGAATATAACTACTATATTACTGCCCCCTATGTACAGGAATATAACTACTATAATACTGCCCCCTATGTACAAGAATATAACTACTATAATACTGCCCCCTATGTACAGGACTATAACTACTATAATACTGCCCCCTATGTACAGGAATATAACTACTATAATACTGCCCCTATGTACAAGGATATAACTACTATAATACCGCCCCCTATGTACAGGAATATAACTACTATAATACTGCTCCTTATGTACAGGAATATAACTACTATAATACTGCCCCCTATGTACAGGAATATAACTACTATAATACTGCCCCCTATGTACAGGAATATAACTACTATAATACTGCCCCCTATGTACAGGAATATAACTACTATAATACTGCCCCCTATGTACAGGAATATAACTACTATAATACTGCCCCCTATGTACAAGAATATAACTACTATAATACTGCCCCCTATGTACAGGAATATAACTGCTATAATACTGCCCCCTATGTACAGGAATATAACTACTATAATACTGCCCCTATGTACAGAAATATAACTACTATAATACTGCCCCCTATGTACAGGAATATAACTACTATAATACTGCCCCCTATGTACAGGAATATAACTGCTATAATACTGCCCCCTATGTACAGGAATATAACTACTATAATACTGCTCCTATGTACAGGAATATAACTACTATAATACTGCCCCCTATGTACAGGAATATAACTACTATAATACTGCCCCCTATGTACAGGGATATAACTACTATAATACTGCCCCCTATGTACAGGAATATAACTACTATAATACTGCCCCCTATATACAGGAGTATATCTACTATAATACTGCCCCCTATGTACAAGAATATAACTACTATAATACTGCCCCCTATGTACAAGAATATAACTACTATAATACTGCTCCCTATGTACAGGAATATAACTACTATAATACTGCCCCCTATATACAGGAGTATATCTACTATAATACTGCCCCCTATGTACAAGAATATAACTACTATAATACTGCCCCCTATGTACAGGAATATAACTACTATAATACTGCCCCCTATGTACAAGAATATAACTACTATAATACTGCCCCCTATGTACAGGGATATAACTACTATAATACTGCCCCCTATGTACAGGAATATAACTACTATAATACTGCCCCCTATGTACAGGAATATAACTACTATAATACTGCCCCCTATGTACAGGAATATAACTACTATAATACTGCCCCCTATGTACAGGAATATAACTACTATAATACTGCCCCCTATGTACAGGAATATAACTACTATAATACTGCCCCCTATGTACAAGAATATAACTACTATAATACTGCTCCCTATGTACAGGAATATAACTACTATAATACTGCCCCCAATGTACAGGAATATAACTACTATAATACTGCTCCCTATATACAGGAGTATATCTACTATAATACTGCCCCCTATGTACAGGAATATAACTACTATAATACTGCCCCCTATGTCCAGGGCTGTGGTGAGGTGTGAGGGTTGGGGTGTATATTTGGGGTATGTTGCTCTGCGGATGTTGTCCTTGGAGATGACCTTGGGGTGCAGTGCACCTGTGTGGGGTGCGGGGGCGCTCTGGTGCACGTGCTGCTGGGTAATAGGTTTGTGTGGTGACGAATGATCTTCATCAAACGAGAGTCTTTATAATGTTTGATATAATGTCAGGTTTCATTACGCTCCAGGGCGAGGAGGGGGAGGGGCTGGGGGGCAGCGGGGGGGGGGGGGCAGTGCTGGGATCGGGGGATGAATGACTGGAATAGCAATATCACAGCGCTCTGCAGGCAGGGATGGCGCGATGCTCTGCAGGCAGGGATGGCGCGATGCTCTGCATCCTGCAGTACGCAATCAATTGTCAGCGATGGGGGGCTCCATCATTGCTGGGGTCATACAGGGTCAGGGCACAGCGGGACACAATGTGACCCAATACTGCCCCCGCAGCACAGAGTGTTTCAGGAGAGGAATGTCCAGCCCCCGCAGCACAGAGTGTTTCAGGAGAGGGAATGTCCGGCCCCCGCAGCACAGGGTGTTTCAGGAGAGGAATGTCCGGTCCCAGCAGCACAGAGTGTTTCAGGAGAGGAATGTCCGGTCCCCGCAGCACAGAGTGTTTCAGGAGAGGGATGTCCGGTCCCAGCAGCACAGAGTGTTTCAGGAGAGGAATGTCCGGCCCCAGCAGCACAGAGTGTTTCAGGAGAGGAATGTCCGGTCCCCGCAGCACAGAGTGTTTCAGGAGAGGAATGTCCGGTCCCAGCAGCACAGAGTGTTTCAGGAGAGGGAATGTCCGGTCCCAGCAGCACAGAGTGTTTCAGGAGAGGGAATGTCCGGTCCCAGCAGCACAGAGTGTTTCAGGAGAGGAATGTCCGGTCCCAGCAGCACAGAGTGTTTCAGGAGAGGGAATGTCCGGTCCCAGCAGCACAGAGTGTTTCAGGAGAGGGAATGTCCGGTCCCCGCAGCACAGAGTGTTTCAGGAGAGGGAATGTCCGGTCCCCGCAGCACAGAGTGTTTCAGGAGAGGGAATGTCCGGTCCCAGCAGCACAGAGTGTTTCAGGAGAGGAATGTCCGGTCCCCGCAGCACAGAGTGTTTCAGGAGAGGAATGTCCGGTCCCAGCAGCACAGAGTGTTTCAGGAGAGGGATGTCCGGTCCCAGCAGCACAGAGTGTTTCAGGAGAGGAATGTCCGGTCCCCGCAGCACAGAGTGTTTCAGGAGAGGAATGTCCGGTCCCAGCAGCACAGAGTGTTTCAGGAGAGGGATGTCCGGTCCCCGCAGCACAGAGTGTTTCAGGAGAGGAATGTCCGGTCCCAGCAGCACAGGGTGTTTCAGGAGAGGAATGTCCGGTCCCAGCAGCACAGAGTGTTTCAGGAGAGGAATGTCCGGCCCCCGCAGCACAGAGTGTTTCAGGAGAGGAATGTCCGGCCCCCGCAGCACAGAGTGTTTCAGGAGAGGAATGTCCGGTCCCAGCAGCACAGAGTGTTTCAGGAGAGGAATGTCCGGTCCCAGCAGCACAGAGTGTTTCAGGAGAGGAATGTCCGGTCCCAGCAGCACAGAGTGTTTCAGGAGAGGAATGTCTGGTCCCCGCAGCACAGAGTGTTTCAGGAGAGGAATGTCTGGTCCCCGCAGCACAGAGTGTTTCAGGAGAGGGAATGTCCGGTCCCAGCAGCACAGAGTGTTTCAGGAGAGGAATGTCCGGCCCCAGCAGCACAGAGTGTTTCAGGAGAGGAATGTCCGGTCCCAGCAGCACAGAGTGTTTCAGGAGAGGAAGGTCCGGTCCCAGCAGCACAGAGTGTTTCAGGAGAGGAATGTCCGGTCCCCGCAGCACAGAGTGTTTCAGGAGAGGAATGTCCGGTCCCAGCAGCACAGAGTGTTTCAGGAGAGGAAGGTCCGGTCCCAGCAGCACAGAGTGTTTCAGGAGAGGAATGTCCGGTCCCCGCAGCACAGAGTGTTTCAGGAGAGGAAGGTCCGGTCCCAGCAGCACAGAGTGTTTCAGGAGAGGGAATGTCCGGCCCCAGCAGCACAGAGTGTTTCAGGAGAGGAATGTCCGGTCCCAGCAGCACAGAGTGTTTCAGGAGAGGGAATGTCCGGTCCCAGCAGCACAGGGTGTTTCAGGAGAGGAATGTCCGGTCCCAGCAGCACAGAGTGTTTCAGGAGAGGAATGTCCGGTCCCAGCAGCACAGAGTGTTTCAGGAGAGGGAATGTCCGGTCCCAGCAGCACAGAGTGTTTCAGGAGAGGGAATGTCCGGTCCCAGCAGCACAGAGTGTTTCAGGAGAGGGAATGTCCGGTCCCAGCAGCACAGAGTGTTTCAGGAGAGGAATGTCCGGTCCCAGCAGCACAGAGTGTTTCAGGAGAGGGAATGTCCGGTCCCAGCAGCACAGAGTGTTTCAGGAGAGGAATGTCTGGTCCCCGCAGCACAGAGTGTTTCAGGAGAGGGAATGTCCGGTCCCCGCAGCACAGAGTGTTTCAGGAGAGGAATGTCCGGTCCCCGCAGCACAGAGTGTTTCAGGAGAGGGATGTCCGGCCCCCGCAGCACAGAGTGTTTCAGGAGAGGAATGTCCGGCCCCAGCAGCACAGAGTGTTTCAGGAGAGGGAATGTCCGGCCCCAGCAGCACAGAGTGTTTCAGGAGAGGAATGTCCGGTCCCCGCAGCACAGAGTGTTTCAGGAGAGGAAGGTCCGGTCCCAGCAGCACAGAGTGTTTCAGGAGAGGGAATGTCCGGCCCCAGCAGCACAGAGTGTTTCAGGAGAGGGAATGTCCGGTCCCCACAGCACAGAGTGTTTCAGGAGAGGGAATGTCCGGTCCCCGCAGCACAGAGTGTTTCAGGAGAGGAATGTCCGGTCCCAGCAGCACAGAGTGTTTCAGGAGAGGAAGGTCCGGTCCCCGCAGCACAGAGTGTTTCAGGAGAGGAATGTCCGGCCCCAGCAGCACAGAGTGTTTCAGGAGAGGGATGTCCGGCCCCAGCAGCACAGAGTGTTTCAGGAGAGGAATGTCCGGTCCCCGCAGCACAGAGTGTTTCAGGAGAGGGAATGTCCGGTCCCAGCAGCACAGAGTGTTTCAGGAGAGGAATGTCCGGTCCCCGCAGCACAGAGTGTTTCAGGAGAGGGAATGTCCGGTCCCAGCAGCACAGAGTGTTTCAGGAGAGGAATGTCCGGCCCCAGCAGCACAGAGTGTTTCAGGAGAGGGATGTCCGGTCCCAGCAGCACAGAGTGTTTCAGGAGAGGGAATGTCCGGTCCCAGCAGCACAGAGTGTTTCAGGAGAGGGATGTCCGGCCCCAGTGTTTCATGTCTCTGCTCTTCTCTATAGGAGGAAGATATAGAATATTATGATTCCAAGGCGGACACAGAATATGTGAGTATGCGGACCCCTGGGGCGGCCTGCTATTGTGCCTCGTTCTGTGCCTCGTTCTGTGCCTCGTTCTGTGCCTCACTTATTGTCTTTGCCCCTCACAGGACGACCCGGAGGGCGAGGAGGAGCCCAGGGAAACATCAAATTCTCTCAGATTGGACTTCACAGATGATCCAAACTTCAAGACCAAAGTGAATTATTCGTACACGGCGGTGCAGATCCCCACCGACATCTACAAGGGCTGTGAGTACGGGAGAGCTGAGGGTCTGCTACAGTGTACACCGCCGCTCAAAGGTTTGGGGTCACAGTTTGGTGCTTTCCATGACAACAACAATTATTTTTCAAATCAGTTACAAAAGGAATAGAAATTCTATCGTCCAGACACCGACCGGGGGAGGGGGGGGGGGGGGGGGAATATCCTTTTTCTTCTTCAGACTTTGCTATCGTCAGGGGGGTGAGATCTGGGGCCCGGGGCCCCTCCATTACAGGTAGATCCCGGCGGCTGCCTCCTCCCTAAATAGTTATGGATAATTTGGAGGCTTTGGGTCATTGTCCTGTTGTAAGATGAAATTGGCTCCAATCAGGCCCTGCCCACCGGGTGTGTCCCTCCTTATCCCGAATCCCTCTGACCTTGTACAAATCTCCCCCTTTTATTCCCCAGACCACCCACGACCTCCCCGGCCCCCGCGCACGACCTCCCTCACTGCACAACCTCCAGCACCGCGCACGACCTCCCCGGCCCCCGCGCACGACCTCCAGCACCGCGCACGACCTCCCCGGCCCCCGCGCACGACCTCCCTCACTGCACAACCTCCAGCACCGCACACGACCTCCCCGGCCCCCGCGCACGACCTCCCTCACTGCACAACCTCCAGCACCGCGCACGACCTCCCTGGCCCCCGCGCACGACCTCCCTCACTGCACAACCTCCAGCACCGCGCACGACCTCCCCGGCCCCCGCGCACGACCTCCCTCACTGCACAACCTTCAGCACCGCGCACGACCTCCCTCACTGCACAACCTCCAGCACCGCGCACGACCTCCCCGGCCCCCGCGCACGACCTCCCCGGCCCCCGCACACAACCTCCCCCACTGCACAACCTCCAGCACCGCACACGACCTCCCCCACTGCACAACCTCCAGCACCGCACACGACCTCCCCCACTGCACAACCTCCAGCACCGCACACAACCTCCCCCACTGCACAACCTCCAGCACCGCACACGACCTCCCCCACTGCACAACCTCCAGCACCGCACACAACCTCCCCCACTGCACAACCTCCAGCACCGCGCACGACCTCCCCGGCCCCCGCGCACGACCTCCCTCACTGCACAACCTCCAGCACCGCGCACGACCTCCCCGGCCCCCGCGCACGACCTCCCCGGCCCCCGCACACAACCTCCCCCACTGCACAACCTCCAGCACCGCACACAACCTCCAGCACCGCACACAACCTCCCCCACTGCACAACCTCCAGCACCGCACACGACCTCCCCCACTGCACAACCTCCAGCACCGCACACGACCTCCCCCCATGTGGCTGATGGCATCGGGCGTCTTCCAGCATCTTCTCAGTTGTTCTGGGTGATCCCCACTCCACAAACTTATCTGTCCGTCCATAACACTTTTCTCCAATCTTCCTCTGTCCAATGTCTGTTCTATTGTCCATATGAATCTTCCCCTTTGTGGCCGCCACTACAGTAGATTTTGGTATAGAATGAATATGTCGTTGGATGGATTTGGGAAAGCTGGATGGATGTGGGAAAGCTGGGTGTTTTGCCACTAATGAGGATTAATTTGCGTCCAGCTGGAAGTCCTGCATAACTGCCTGGTGCAGACTTCCCAGATTGTCTCCACCCTGGGGATGAGACGGCTGCAGCCAAGGCCTGTGGAGTGTTTGGGGTGCCGGGCAGTAGGCAGCACCTGGTGAGGTAGGTACCTCTATGTGTACTTAGTGCCATAGAGGCCTCAGCTTTATTTTTGCTGTTTTGTTTATTTTTTTTTACTGCTGAATAAAACTCCCTGAAGTCAGTGGTACCGGAGCCGCACAGTGTGGACAGTGACTTACTGGACACGTGTACCCCAGAGGACGACCCCGGACCTCATCCCCTGCACCTCAGATATGGCTTTTTCTTTGCCCTCTATGTAAGGAAGCTGCTGGTTGTGGACATGTGAGGGGTCGGTTTCTCCCCCTAGAGACTGTATTGTACTTGTCCTGTTGCTTAGTTGTGCAGCGGGGCCTCCCACTTCTCCTTATACTCTGGAAAGAGGCAGCGTGTGCTCTGAAGGGACTGGTACCCACCATTGTAGGAAATCTTCAGTTTCTTTGCAATTTGTCACATGGAATGGCCTTTTTTTGGCCATTGCGAGAGTTTCATAGAACAAATGCGATGCTCCAGATCCTCAACCAGATCAAAGGAAGGTGAGTTTTATATCTTCTCTAATCAGCTGCGAGCAAACGGGAACAATGGCCTCCATTACCCATCTTACACAGTGACCAAGCACAATGTACCTGTAAGCCCCTGGAGGGGTTATTGGGGCCTATATGCATGTATGTATGCACCTCTGTAGGTATTGTATGTATGCACCTCTGTAGGTATTGTATATATGCACCTCTGTAGGTATTGTATATATGCACCTCTGTAGGTATTGTGTATATGCACCTCTGTAGGTATTGTATATATGCACCTCTGTAGGTATTGTATATATGCACCTCTGTAGGTATTGTATGTATGCACCTCTGTAGGTATTGTATGTATGCACCTCTGTAGGTATTGTATATATGCACCTCTGTAGGTATTGTATATATGCACCTCTGTAGGTATTGTATGTATGCACCTCTGTAGGTATTGTATGTATGCACCTCTGTAGGTATTGTATGTATGCACCTCTGTAGGTATTGTATATATGCACCTCTGTAGGTATTGTATATATGCACCTCTGTAGGTATTGTATATATGCACCTCTGTAGGTATTGTATATATGCACCTCTGTAGGTATTGTATGTATGCACCTCTGTAGGTATTGTATATATGCACCTCTGTAGGTATTGTATATATGCACCTCTGTAGGTATTGTATGTATGCACCTCTGTAGGTATTGTATGTATGCACCTCTGTAGGTATTGTATGTATGCACCTCTGTAGGTATTGTATATATGCACCTCTGTAGGTATTGTATGTATGCACCTCTGTAGGTATTGTATGTATGCACCTCTGTAGGTATTGTATGTATGCACCTCTGTAGGTATTGTATGTATGCACCTCTGTAGGTATTGTATGTATGCACCTCTGTAGGTATTGTATATATGCACCTCTGTAGGTATTGTATATATGCACCTCTGTAGGTATTGTATGTATGCACCTCTGTAGGTATTGTATGTATGCACCTCTGTAGGTATTGTATGTATGCACCTCTGTAGGTATTGTATATATGCACCTCTGTAGGTATTGTATATATGCACCTCTGTAGGTATTGTATGTATGCACCTCTGTAGGTATTGTATATATGCACCTCTGTAGGTATTGTATATATGCACCTCTGTAGGTATTGTATATATGCACCTCTGTAGGTATTGTATATATGCACCTCTGTAGGTATTGTATGTATGCACCTCTGTAGGTATTGTATGTATGCACCTCTGTAGGTATTGTATGTATGCACCTCTGTAGGTATTGTGTGTGTGTGTGTGTGTATATATATATATGCACCTCTGTAGGTATTGTATATATGCACCTCTGTAGGTATTGTGTGTGTGTGTATATATATATATGCACCTCTGTAGGTATTGTATGTATGCACCTCTGTAGGTATTGTATGTATGCACCTCTGTAGGTATTGTATATATGCACCTCTGTAGGTATTGTATATATGCACCTCTGTAGGTATTGTATATATGCACCTCTGTAGGTATTGTATGTATGCACCTCTGTAGGTATTGTATGTATGCACCTCTGTAGGTATTGTATGTATGCACCTCTGTAGGTATTGTATGTATGCACCTCTGTAGGTATTGTGTATATGCACCTCTGTAGGTATTGTATGTATGCACCTCTGTAGGTATTGTATGTATGCACCTCTGTAGGTATTGTATGTATGCACCTCTGTAGGTATTGTATGTATGCACCTCTGTAGGTATTGTATGTATGCACCTCTGTAGGTATTGTATATATGCACCTCTGTAGGTATTGTATATATGCACCTCTGTAGGTATTGTATATATGCACCTCTGTAGGTATTGTATATATGCACCTCTGTAGGTATTGTATGTATGCACCTCTGTAGGTATTGTATGTATGCACCTCTGTAGGTATTGTATGTATGCACCTCTGTAGGTATTGTATATATGCACCTCTGTAGGTATTGTATGTATGCACCTCTGTAGGTATTGTATATATGCACCTCTGTAGGTATTGTATATATGCACCTCTGTAGGTATTGTATATATGCACCTCTGTAGGTATTGTATATATGCACCTCTGTAGGTATTGTATATATGCACCTCTGTAGGTATTGTATATATGCACCTCTGTAGGTATTGTATATATGCACCTCTGTAGGTATTGTATATATGCACCTCTGTAGGTATTGTATGTATGCACCTCTGTAGGTATTGTATGTATGCACCTCTGTAGGTATTGTATGTATGCACCTCTGTAGGTATTGTGTGTGTGTGTGTGTGTGTATATATATATGCACCTCTGTAGGTATTGTATATATGCACCTCTGTAGGTATTGTGTGTGTGTGTATATATATATATGCACCTCTGTAGGTATTGTATGTATGCACCTCTGTAGGTATTGTATGTATGCACCTCTGTAGGTATTGTATATATGCACCTCTGTAGGTATTGTATATATGCACCTCTGTAGGTATTGTATATATGCACCTCTGTAGGTATTGTGTATATGCACCTCTGTAGGTATTGTATGTATGCACCTCTGTAGGTATTGTATGTATGCACCTCTGTAGGTATTGTATGTATGCACCTCTGTAGGTATTGTATATATGCACCTCTGTAGGTATTGTATGTATGCACCTCTGTAGGTATTGTATGTATGCACCTCTGTAGGTATTGTATATATGCACCTCTGTAGGTATTGTATGTATGCACCTCTGTAGGTATTGTATATATGCACCTCTGTAGGTATTGTATGTATGCACCTCTGTAGGTATTGTATGTATGCACCTCTGTAGGTATTGTATGTATGCACCTCTGTAGGTATTGTATGTATGCACCTCTGTAGGTATTGTATATATGCACCTCTGTAGGTATTGTATATATGCACCTCTGTAGGTATTGTATATATGCACCTCTGTAGGTATTGTATGTATGCACCTCTGTAGGTATTGTATGTATGCACCTCTGTAGGTATTGTATGTATGCACCTCTGTAGGTATTGTATGTATGCACCTCTGTAGGTATTGTATATATGCACCTCTGTAGGTATTGTATGTATGCACCTCTGTAGGTATTGTATGTATGCACCTCTGTAGGTATTGTATGTATGCACCTCTGTAGGTATTGTATATATGCACCTCTGTAGGTATTGTATATATGCACCTCTGTAGGTATTGTATATATGCACCTCTGTAGGTATTGTATGTATGCACCTCTGTAGGTATTGTATGTATGCACCTCTGTAGGTATTGTATGTATGCACCTCTGTAGGTATTGTGTATATGCACCTCTGTAGGTATTGTATATATGCACCTCTGTAGGTATTGTATGTATGCACCTCTGTAGGTATTGTATGTATGCACCTCTGTAGGTATTGTATGTATGCACCTCTGTAGGTATTGTATGTATGCACCTCTGTAGGTATTGTATGTATGCACCTCTGTAGGTATTGTATGTATGCACCTCTGTAGGTATTGTATATATGCACCTCTGTAGGTATTGTATGTATGCACCTCTGTAGGTATTGTATATATGCACCTCTGTAGGTATTGTATGTATGCACCTCTGTAGGTATTGTATGTATGCACCTCTGTAGGTATTGTATATATGCACCTCTGTAGGTATTGTATATATGCACCTCTGTAGGTATTGTATGTATGCACCTCTGTAGGTATTGTATATATGCACCTCTGTAGGTATTGTATATATGCACCTCTGTAGGTATTGTATGTATGCACCTCTGTAGGTATTGTATGTATGCACCTCTGTAGGTATTGTATATATGCACCTCTGTAGGTATTGTATATATGCACCTCTGTAGGTATTGTATGTATGCACCTCTGTAGGTATTGTATGTATGCACCTCTGTAGGTATTGTATATATGCACCTCTGTAGGTATTGTGTGTGTGTGTATATATATATATGCACCTCTGTAGGTATTGTATGTATGCACCTCTGTAGGTATTGTATGTATGCACCTCTGTAGGTATTGTATGTATGCACCTCTGTAGGTATTGTATATATGCACCTCTGTAGGTATTGTATGTATGCACCTCTGTAGGTATTGTATGTATGCACCTCTGTAGGTATTGTATGTATGCACCTCTGTAGGTATTGTATGTATGCACCTCTGTAGGTATTGTATGTATGCACCTCTGTAGGTATTGTATATATGCACCTCTGTAGGTATTGTATATATGCACCTCTGTAGGTATTGTATATATGCACCTCTGTAGGTATTGTATATATGCACCTCTGTAGGTATTGTGTGTGTGTGTGTGTGTATATATATATATGCACCTCTGTAGGTATTGTATATATGCACCTCTGTAGGTATTGTGTGTGTGTGTATATATATATATGCACCTCTGTAGGTATTGTATATATGCACCTCTGTAGGTATTGTATGTATGCACCTCTGTAGGTATTGTATGTATGCACCTCTGTAGGTATTGTATATATGCACCTCTGTAGGTATTGTATATATGCACCTCTGTAGGTATTGTATATATGCACCTCTGTAGGTATTGTATATATGCACCTCTGTAGGTATTGTATATATGCACCTCTGTAGGTATTGTATGTATGCACCTCTGTAGGTATTGTATGTATGCACCTCTGTAGGTATTGTATGTATGCACCTCTGTAGGTATTGTGTATATGCACCTCTGTAGGTATTGTATATATGCACCTCTGTAGGTATTGTATGTATGCACCTCTGTAGGTATTGTATGTATGCACCTCTGTAGGTATTGTATGTATGCACCTCTGTAGGTATTGTATGTATGCACCTCTGTAGGTATTGTATGTATGCACCTCTGTAGGTATTGTATGTATGCACCTCTGTAGGTATTGTATATATGCACCTCTGTAGGTATTGTATGTATGCACCTCTGTAGGTATTGTATGTATGCACCTCTGTAGGTATTGTATGTATGCACCTCTGTAGGTATTGTATATATGCACCTCTGTAGGTATTGTATATATGCACCTCTGTAGGTATTGTATATATGCACCTCTGTAGGTATTGTATATATGCACCTCTGTAGGTATTGTATATATGCACCTCTGTAGGTATTGTATATATGCACCTCTGTAGGTATTGTATATATGCACCTCTGTAGGTATTGTATGTATGCACCTCTGTAGGTATTGTATGTATGCACCTCTGTAGGTATTGTATGTATGCACCTCTGTAGGTATTGTATATATGCACCTCTGTAGGTATTGTATGTATGCACCTCTGTAGGTATTGTATGTATGCACCTCTGTAGGTATTGTATATATGCACCTCTGTAGGTATTGTGTGTGTGTGTATATATATATATGCACCTCTGTAGGTATTGTATGTATGCACCTCTGTAGGTATTGTATGTATGCACCTCTGTAGGTATTGTATATATGCACCTCTGTAGGTATTGTATATATGCACCTCTGTAGGTATTGTATATATGCACCTCTGTAGGTATTGTATGTATGCACCTCTGTAGGTATTGTATGTATGCACCTCTGTAGGTATTGTATGTATGCACCTCTGTAGGTATTGTATGTATGCACCTCTGTAGGTATTGTATGTATGCACCTCTGTAGGTATTGTATGTATGCACCTCTGTAGGTATTGTATATATGCACCTCTGTAGGTATTGTATATATGCACCTCTGTAGGTATTGTATATATGCACCTCTGTAGGTATTGTATATATGCACCTCTGTAGGTATTGTATATATGCACCTCTGTAGGTATTGTATGTATGCACCTCTGTAGGTATTGTATATATGCACCTCTGTAGGTATTGTATATATGCACCTCTGTAGGTATTGTATATATGCACCTCTGTAGGTATTGTATGTATGCACCTCTGTAGGTATTGTATGTGTGCACCTCTGTAGGTATTGTATATATGCACCTCTGTAGGTATTGTATGTATGCACCTCTGTAGGTATTGTATGTATGCACCTCTGTAGGTATTGTATATATGCACCTCTGTAGGTATTGTATGTATGCACCTCTGTAGGTATTGTATGTATGCACCTCTGTAGGTATTGTGTGTGTGTATATATATATATGCACCTCTGTAGGTATTGTATGTATGCACCTCTGTAGGTATTGTGTGTGTGTGTATATATATATGCACCTCCTGTAGGTATTGTGTGTGTGTGTGTATATATATATGCACCTCCTGTAGGTATTGTGTGTGTGTGTGTGTATATATATATATATATGCACCTCTGTAGAATGGCCATAACAATGTATTGAGGGTATTTATGGTTCAGTTCATGTTGACTTCACTGAAAATGAGCTTTTCTTTCAAAAATAAGGACATTTCTAAGTGACCCCAAACTTCTTAGTTGCTTTCACATTGTAACACCCTGAGTGCAGGTCAGTCACTGACAGGAAGCAGGGGTCCTGATAAGAAAGGAGGCAGCAATGATCATGTGTTCTCAGTAACCCCTTTAACTGGTAATATTAAAGGGAGTGTCTGCAGCTATTTCATCACATACGGATGAACCGTTCTTTCTAGAATTCCTTCTTTTATGTAAAATCTTCTTTGTTTACCTATAAAAGTGACTAATCTCAGATACCGATCCGATTCCCACCTATGTATAGAACTGCCAATAATTCCGGTTCTGGATCGTCCAGAACCACAGATGTGATCCAAAAGATGAGATTCTTTCCCGTCCAATGACACCAGAAGTTGTAGCTGCTATGGGGTATTAGAGAGGGGCATCTAGCGTGACATGACCCCTGCAGCCTCTGTAAGTGACTCTTCTCTGCTTATAACTTAGGAACAGATTTTATGTGTTCACAGAAAAGACCGAATTCTAGAAAGAACAAGTCGTCCCCCATCAGACAGGCTGATATATTAGTGATGTAAAATCAGGATCCCTCTAATAATGGGCTGGATGTAAAGTATGTGAACCCCCCAATATCGTTCTCCTCTGCTCCATCACATCCTCCATGTTTTTTGCTCCTTTTATCCTCCTGAGCGCTGATCTTCTATGCAGACCCCTTGTATCCCCGGATACCCCCTTACTGACCCCTCTCCTCCCCCGCTGCCCCTTGTCTCCCCAGCTACCGTCATCCTGAATGAGCTCAACTGGACCGACGCCTTAGAGAACGTCTTCATCCAGAACCGCCAAGAGGACCCCACCCTGCTCTGGCAGGTGTTTGGCAGCGCCACCGGGGTGACCCGCTACTATCCAGGTGAGAGATGCCCGGGACACAGGCTGACAGGGACGGGGGAAAAAGGGCCGGGCACGGGGGGATAAGGGCCGGGCACGGGGGGGGGGGGGATAAGGACTGTGCACTGGCCGGGCACTGGGTATAATGGCTGTGCACTGGGTATAATGGCTGTGCACTGGGTATAATGGCTGTGCACTGGGTATAATGGCTGTGCACTGGGTATAATGGCTGTGCACTGGGTATAATGGCTGTGCACTGGCCGGGCACTGGGTATAATGGCTGTGCACTGGGTATAATGGCTGTGCACTGGGTGTAATGGCTGTGCACTGGGTGTAATGGCTGTGCACTGGGTGTAATGGCTGTGCACTGGGTATAATGGCTGTGCACTGGGTATAATGGCTGTGCACTGGCCGGGCACTGGGTATAATGGCTGTGCACTGGGTATAATGGCTGTGCACTGGCCGGGCACTGGGTATAATGGCTGTGCACTGGGTATAATGGCTGTGCACTGGGTATAATGGCTGTGCACTGGGTATAATGGCTGTGCACTGGGTATAATGGCTGTGCACTGGGTATAATGGCTGTGCACTGGGTATAATGGCTGTGCACTGGGTATAATGGCTGTGCACTGGGTATAATGGCTGTGCACTGGGTATAATGGCTGTGCACTGGCCGGGCACTGGGTATAATGGCTGTGCACTGGGTATAATGGCTGTGCACTGGGTATAATGGCTGTGCACTGGGTATAATGGCTGTGCACTGGGTATAATGGCTGTGCACTGGGTATAATGGCTGTGCACTGGGTATAATGGCTGTGCACTGGGTATAATGGCTGTGCACTGGCCGGGCACTGGGTATAATGGCTGTGCACTGGCCGGGCACTGGGTATAATGGCTGTGCACTGGGTATAATGGCTGTGCACTGGGTATAATGGCTGTGCACTGGGTATAATGGCTGTGCACTGGGTATAATGGCTGTGCACTGGGTATAATGGCTGTGCACTGGGTATAATGGCTGTGCACTGGGTATAATGGCTGTGCACTGGGTATAATGGCTGTGCACTGGGTATAATGGCTGTGCACTGGGTATAATGGCTGTGCACTGGGTATAATGGCTGTGCACTGGCCGGGCACTGGGTATAATGGCTGTGCACTGGGTATAATGGCTGTGCACTGGCCGGGCACTGGGTATAATGGCTGTGCACTGGCCGGGCACTGGGTATAATGGCTGTGCACTGGGTGCACTGGCCGGGCACTGGGTATAATGGCTGTGCACTGGCCGGGCACTGGGTATAATGGCTGTGCACTGGCCGGGCACTGGGTATAATGGCTGTGCACTGGGTATAATGGCTGTGCACTGGGTATAATGGCTGTGCACTGGGTATAATGGCTGTGCACTGGCCGGGCACTGGGTATAATGGCTGTGCACTGGGTATAATGGCTGTGCACTGGGTATAATGGCTGTGCACTGGGTATAATGGCTGTGCACTGGCCGGGCACTGGGTATAATGGCTGTGCACTGGCTGGGCACTGGGAATAATGGCTGTGCACTGGGAATAATGGCTGTGCACTGGGTATAATGGCTGTGCACTGGGTATAATGGCTGTGCACTGGGTATAATGGCTGTGCACTGGGTATAATGGCTGTGCACTGGGTATAATGGCTGTGCACTGGGTATAATGGCTGTGCACTGGGTATAATGGCTGTGCACTGGGTATAATGGCTGTGCACTGGGTATAATGGCTGTGCACTGGCCGGGCACTGGGTATAATGGCTGTGCACTGGGTATAATGGCTGTGCACTGGGTATAATGGCTGTGCACTGGCCGGGCACTGGGTATAATGGCTGTGCACTGGGTATAATGGCTGTGCACTGGGTATAATGGCTGTGCACTGGGTATAATGGCTGTGCACTGGGTATAATGGCTGTGCACTGGGTATAATGGCTGTGCACTGGGTATAATGGCTGTGCACTGGGTGTAATGGCTGTGCACTGGGTATAATGGCTGTGCACTGGGTATAATGGCTGTGCACTGGCTGTGCACTGGGTATAATGGCTGTGCACTGGCTGGGCACTGGGTATAATGGCTGTGCACTGGCTGGGCACTGGGTATAATGGCTGTGCACTGGCTGGGCACTGGGTATAATGGCTGTGCACTGGCTGGGCACTGGGTATAATGGCTGTGCACTGGCTGGGCACTGGGTATAATGGCTGTGCACTGGCTGGGCACTGGGTATAATGGCTGTGCACTGGCCGGGCACTGGGTATAATGGCTGTGCACTGGGTATAATGGCTGTGCACTGGCTGTGCACTGGGTATAATGGCTGTGCACTGGGTATAATGGCTGTGCACTGGCCGTGCACTGGGTATAATGGCTGTGCACTGGCCGTGCACTGGGTATAATGGCTGTGCACTGGCCGGGCACTGGGTATAATGGCTGTGCACTGGGTATAATGGCTGTGCACTGGGTATAATGGCTGTGCACTGGGTATAATGGCTGTGCACTGGCGGGGCACTGGGTATAATGGCTGTGCACTGGGTATAATGGCGGTGCACTGGGTATAATGGCTGTGCACTGGCCGGGCACTGGGTATAATGGCTGTGCACTGGCGGGGCACTGGGTATAATGGCTGTGCACTGGCTGTGCACTGGGTATAATGGCTGTGCACTGGGTATAATGGCGGTGCACTGGGTATAATGGCTGTGCACTGGCCGTGCACTGGGTATAATGGCCGTACACTGGGTATAATGGCTGTGCACTGGGTATAATGGCTGTGCACTGGGTATAATGGCTGTGCACTGGGTATAATGGCTGTGCACTGGGTATAATGGCTGTGCACTGGGTATAATGGCTGTGCACTGGGTATAATGGCTGTGCACTGGGTATAATGGCTGTGCACTGGGTATAATGGCTGTGCACTGGCGGGGCACTGGGTATAATGGCTGTGCACTGGCGGGGCACTGGGTATAATGGCTGTGCACTGGCCGGGCACTGGGTATAATGGCTGTGCACTGGGTATAATGGCTGTGCACTGGCGGGGCACTGGGTATAATGGCTGTGCACTGGCGGGGCACTGGGTATAATGGCGGTGCACTGGGTATAATGGCGGTGCACTGGGTATAATGGCTGTGCACTGGGTGTAATGGCTGTGCACTGGGTATAATGGCTGTGCACTGGCCGGGCACTGGGTATAATGGCTGTGCACTGGGTATAATGGCTGTGCACTGGGTATAATGGCTGTGCACTGGGTATAATGGCTGTGCACTGGGTATAATGGCTGTGCACTGGGTATAATGGCTGTGCACTGGGTATAATGGCTGTGCACTGGGTATAATGGCTGTGCACTGGCGGGGCACTGGGTATAATGGCTGTGCACTGGCCGGGCACTGGGTATAATGGCTGTGCACTGGGTATAATGGCTGTGCACTGGCGGGGCACTGGGTATAATGGCTGTGCACTGGCGGGGCACTGGGTATAATGGCTGTGCACTGGGTATAATGGCGGTGCACTGGGTATAATGGCTGTGCACTGGGTGTAATGGCTGTGCACTGGGTATAATGGCTGTGCACTGGCCGGGCACTGGGTATAATGGCTGTGCACTGGGTATAATGGCTGTGCACTGGGTATAATGGCTGTGCACTGGGTATAATGGCTGTGCACTGGGTATAATGGCTGTGCACTGGGTATAATGGCTGTGCACTGGCCGGCACTGGGTATAATGGCTGTGCACTGGCCGGGCACTGGGTATAATGGCTGTGCACTGGCCGGGCACTGGGTATAATGGCTGTGCACTGGGTGCACTGGCCGGGCACTGGGTATAATGGCTGTGCACTGGCCGGGCACTGGGTATAATGGCTGTGCACTGGCCGGGCACTGGGTATAATGGCTGTGCACTGGCCGGGCACTGGGTATAATGGCTGTGCACTGGGTATAATGGCTGTGCACTGGGTATAATGGCTGTGCACTGGCCGGGCACTGGTTATAATGGCTGTGCACTGGGTATAATGGCTGTGCACTGGGTATAATGGCTGTGCACTGGGTATAATGGCTGTGCACTGGCCGGGCACTGGGTATAATGGCTGTGCACTGGCCGGGCACTGGGTATAATGGCTGTGCACTGGGTATAATGGCTGTGCACTGGGTATAATGGCTGTGCACTGGGTATAATGGCTGTGCACTGGGTATAATGGCTGTGCACTGGGTATAATGGCTGTGCACTGGGTATAATGGCTGTGCACTGGGTATAATGGCTGTGCACTGGCCGGGCACTGGGTATAATGGCTGTGCACTGGGTATAATGGCTGTGCACTGGGTATAATGGCTGTGCACTGGGTATAATGGCTGTGCACTGGCCGGGCACTGGGTATAATGGCTGTGCACTGGGTATAATGGCTGTGCACTGGGTATAATGGCTGTGCACTGGGTATAATGGCTGTGCGCTGGCTGTGCACTGGGTATAATGGCTGTGCACTGGCTGGGCACTGGGTATAATGGCTGTGCACTGGCTGGGCACTGGGTATAATGGCTGTGCACTGGCTGGGCACTGGGTATAATGGCTGTGCACTGGCTGGGCACTGGGTATAATGGCTGTGCACTGGCCGGGCACTGGGTATAATGGCTGTGCACTGGGTATAATGGCTGTGCACTGGCTGTGCACTGGGTATAATGGCTGTGCACTGGGTATAATGGCTGTGCACTGGCCGTGCACTGGGTATAATGGCTGTGCACTGGCCGTGCACTGGGTATAATGGCTGTGCACTGGCCGGGCACTGGGTATAATGGCTGTGCACTGGGTATAATGGCTGTGCACTGGGTATAATGGCTGTGCACTGGGTATAATGGCTGTGCACTGGGTATAATGGCGGTGCACTGGGTATAATGGCGGTGCACTGGGTATAATGGCGGTGCACTGGGTATAATGGCGGTGCACTGGGTATAATGGCTGTGCACTGGGTATAATGGCTGTGCACTGGCCGGGCACTGGGTATAATGGCTGTGCACTGGCCGGGCACTGGGTATAATGGCTGTGCACTGGGTATAATGGCTGTGCACTGGGTATAATGGCTGTGCACTGGCCGGGCACTGGGTATAATGGCTGTGCACTGGGTATAATGGCTGTGCACTGGGTATAATGGCTGTGCACTGGGTATAATGGCTGTGCACTGGGTATAATGGCTGTGCACTGGGTATAATGGCGGTGCACTGGGTATAATGGCTGTGCACTGGGTATAATGGCTGTGCACTGGCCGGGCACTGGGTATAATGGCTGTGCACTGGCGGGGCACTGGGTATAATGGCTGTGCACTGGCTGTGCACTGGGTATAATGGCTGTGCACTGGGTATAATGGCGGTGCACTGGGTATAATGGCTGTGCACTGGCCGGGCACTGGGTATAATGGCTGTGCACTGGGTATAATGGCTGTGCACTGGGTATAATGGCTGTGCACTGGGTATAATGGCTGTGCACTGGGTATAATGGCTGTGCACTGGGTATAATGGCTGTGCACTGGGTATAATGGCTGTGCACTGGGTATAATGGCTGTGCACTGGCGGGGCACTGGGTATAATGGCTGTGCACTGGCGGGGCACTGGGTATAATGGCTGTGCACTGGCCGGGCACTGGGTATAATGGCTGTGCACTGGGTATAATGGCTGTGCACTGGCGGGGCACTGGGTATAATGGCTGTGCACTGGCGGGGCACTGGGTATAATGGCGGTGCACTGGGTATAATGGCGGTGCACTGGGTATAATGGCTGTGCACTGGGTGTAATGGCTGTGCACTGGGTATAATGGCTGTGCACTGGCCGGGCACTGGGTATAATGGCTGTGCACTGGGTATAATGGCTGTGCACTGGGTATAATGGCTGTGCACTGGGTATAATGGCTGTGCACTGGGTATAATGGCTGTGCACTGGGTATAATGGCTGTGCACTGGGTATAATGGCTGTGCACTGGGTATAATGGCTGTGCACTGGGTATAATGGCTGTGCACTGGCGGGGCACTGGGTATAATGGCTGTGCACTGGCCGGGCACTGGGTATAATGGCTGTGCACTGGGTATAATGGCTGTGCACTGGCGGGGCACTGGGTATAATGGCTGTGCACTGGCGGGGCACTGGGTATAATGGCTGTGCACTGGGTATAATGGCGGTGCACTGGGTGTAATGGCTGTGCACTGGGTATAATGGCTGTGCACTGGCCGGGCACTGGGTATAATGGCTGTGCACTGGGTATAATGGCTGTGCACTGGGTATAATGGCTGTGCACTGGGTATAATGGCTGTGCACTGGGTATAATGGCTGTGCACTGGGTATAATGGCTGTGCACTGGGTATAATGGCTGTGCACTGGCCGGGCACTGGGTATAATGGCTGTGCACTGGCCGGGCACTGGGTATAATGGCTGTGCACTGGCCGGGCACTGGGTATAATGGCTGTGCACTGGCCGGGCACTGGGTATAATGGCTGTGCACTGGGTGCACTGGCCGGGCACTGGGTATAATGGCTGTGCACTGGCCGGGCACTGGGTATAATGGCTGTGCACTGGCCGGGCACTGGGTATAATGGCTGTGCACTGGGTATAATGGCTGTGCACTGGGTATAATGGCTGTGCACTGGCCGGGCACTGGGTATAATGGCTGTGCACTGGGTATAATGGCTGTGCACTGGGTATAATGGCTGTGCACTGGGTATAATGGCTGTGCACTGGCCGGGCACTGGGTATAATGGCTGTGCACTGGCCGGGCACTGGGTATAATGGCTGTGCACTGGCCGGGCACTGGGTATAATGGCTGTGCACTGGCCGGGCACTGGGTATAATGGCTGTGCACTGGGTATAATGGCTGTGCACTGGGTATAATGGCTGGGCACTGGGTATAATGGCTGTGCACTGGCCGGGCACTGGGTATAATGGCTGTGCACTGGCCGGGCACTGGGTATAATGGCTGTGCACTGGGTATAATGGCTGTGCACTGGGTATAATGGCTGTGCACTGGGTATAATGGCTGTGCACTGGCCGGGCAAAGGATGTGATGGGGGGGGGGGGAGGTGCCGGATGATTGTGGGGAAAGAGTTTGTTGGGGGTTCGGTGGTTGTGTGTTGGGGGGACACAGAAATTTTGATGGGGGTGCTGGGTGACTCGGGGGACAAAGAATGTGATCGAGGGGGTGGGGGGCCGTGTTAAGGGGGAAACAGGGTGATGATGGAGGTGCCGGGTAATTGGGGGGACACAGGATGTGATTGGGGGGACACAGGATGTGATTGGGGAGCTGTGTATGGGGTGCATCACATAGTTTGGGGCGGATGTATCTGACTCTTCTATCTGTTCCCGCAGCCACTCCATGGAGGGCGCCCAGTAAGATCGACCTGTATGATGTCCGCCGGAGGCCGTGGTGAGTGCAGGGGCTCCGCATCCTAATAATTAGACTCCATCGTTCACCTTTCACCTTTTTATTAACTTTGCTTCATGTCAGTAAATGGAAATCTTCTTCTTTAAATCCATTGTGACCTGACAGCAAGCAGAGCTCCTGAGTCCTCATTATGCATCATGCTGTTTCGGGATGTGCCGCTGCTGTCTGCTCACCGTCTGCCTCGGCCGCTCCCCTCCACCTCTGCGCCCCCTTATCCAATTTTCATTTCACGCATGGTCGCTACAGGAAAATGGCTGATATAAGGTTGTGTCGTGGTGGCCGGGGCCGCGCTGCTGTGTGCATTGTTATGTATATCCCCCACGCCGGCCGTGCCTGCATGATGAGCGCTATTAATTGGGTAAACAGGCAGATGGCCGGGTCTATACCGGGGAGGGGGGGCGGCCTGGTCTATACCGGGGAGGGGGGGCGGCCGGGTCTATACCGGGGAGGGGGGGGCGGCCGGGTCTATACCGGGGAGGGGGGGCGGCCGGGTCTATACCGGGGAGGGGGGGGCGGCCGGGTCTATACCGGGGAGGGGGGGCGGCCGGGTCTATACCGGGGAGGGGAGGGGAGGGGGGGCGGCCGGGTCTATACCGGGGAGGGGAGGGGGGAGGCGGAGGCAGCTCCGATGACATCATAATGTAACCCTGCAGTCCTGGTCCAGCAGCAGTTTCCCCTCCCCCAAGGATCAGGCAGAGTAAAACGAGCTGCCTGGTACTTGTCCCCTGATCGTGGCCCTATGAGACCTTGATGTGTTTTCTGAATGTTCTCTCATCTGTGTCTTTCAGGTACATTCAGGGGGCGTCCTCCCCCAAAGACATGGTGATCATTGTGGATGTGTAAGTGCAGAGAGGCTCGTATCTCTCAGACTTTGGTTTCTTGCATTTTGAGTGGACACGATGTATAGATGTAATTTTGCAGCGCTGCAGTAAAGCGTTGCTCTGGGTTAGGGTCACACAATCGTCTTGGCTGCAGTTGCAGGATTTGTCACTTAAAGGGACCGGCCTCAGCGCTAAATTATATGTGATGGGGATCGCGGAGGTAATGAGGCCGGTTACTAGCAGCGCGGGCCGCCGTCGTGTGGGAGGGGCCGCCGTCGTGTGGGAGGGGCCGCCGTCGTGTGGGAGGGGCCATTATACGCGCATGTACACCGCCTGTCGCACTGTATGATGTGCGGGTCTATCCTCACAGGAGCGGCAGTGTCAGCGGTCTCACCCTGAAGCTCATGAAGACGTCGGTCATGGAGATGTTGGACACTCTGTCTGATGATGACTACGTGAGCGTGGCCTCAGTAAGTGCAGATCCCCTCCTCGCCTATAGGGGGCAGCACTGGCGCCCTACAATCATTGCTTGTGCTTTCCGCAGTTTCATGAGAAGGCCGAGCCCGTGTCCTGCTTCCGGCAGCTCGTCCAGGCCAACGTCCGAAACAAGAAGGTGATCAAAGAAGCCGTGCAGGACATGGTGGCCCGAGGGACCACCGACTACAAGGCTGGGTTTGAGTACGCCTTCAACCAGCTCCAGAATGTAAGTAATGCACAACTATCACCAGCGGGGGGCGGTGTATGTGTAGTACATGTCTATCACCAGCGGGGGGGGGGGCGGTGTATGTGTAGTACATGTCTATCACCAGCGGGGGGCAGTGTATGTGTAGTACATGTCTATCACCAGCGGAGGGGGGGGGCAGTGTATGTGTAGTACATGTCTATCACCAGCGGGGGGCGGTGTATGTGTAGTACATGTCTATCACCAGCAGGGGGGCAGTGTATGTGTAGTACATGTCTATCACCAGCGGGGGGGGGGCAGTGTATGTGTAGTACATGTCTATCACCAGCGGGGGGCAGTGTATGTGTAGTACATGTCTATCACCAGCGGGGGGCAGTGTATGTGTAGTACATGTCTATCACCAGCGGGGGGCAGTGTATGTGTAGTACATGTCTATCACCAGCGGGGGGCAGTGTATGTGTAGTACATGTCTATCACCAGCGGGGGGCGGTGTATGTGTAGTACATGTCTATCACCAGCGGGGGGCGGTGTATGTGTAGTACATGTCTATCACCAGCGGGGGGCAGTGTATGTGTAGTACATGTCTATCACCAGCGGGGGGCAGTGTATGTGTAGTACATGTCTATCACCAGCGGGGGGGGCAGTGTATGTGTAGTACATGTCTATCACCAGCGGGGGGCGGTGTATGTGTAGTACATGTCTATCACCAGCGGGGGGCGGTCTATGTGTAGTACATGTCTATCACCAGCGGGGGGCGGTGTATGTGTAGTACATGTCTATTACCAGCGGGGGGCAGTGTATGTGCAGTACATGTCTATCACCAGCGGGGGGGGCAGTGTATGTGTAGTACATGTCTATCACCAGCGGGGGGCGGTGTATGTGTAGTACATGTCTATCACCAGCGGGGGGCAGTGTATGTGTAGTACATGTCTATCACCAGCGGGGGGCGGTGTATGTGTAGTACATGTCTATCACCAGCGGGGGGCGGTCTATGTGTAGTACATGTCTATCACCAGCGGGGGGCGGTGTATGTGTAGTACATGTCTATTACCAGCGGGGGGCGGTGTATGTGTAGTACATGTCTATCACCAGCGGGGGGCGGTGTATGTGTAGTACATGTCTATCACCAGCGGGGGGCAGTGTATGTGTAGTACACCTCTGTGACCCCCGGGGGCAGTGTATGTGGGGGGCAGTGTATGTGTAGTACATGTCTATCACCAGCGGGGGGGGCAGTGTATGTGTAGTACATGTCTATCACCAGCGGGGGGCGGTGTATGTGTAGTACATGTCTATCACCAGCGGGGGGCAGTGTATGTGTAGTACATGTCTATCACCAGCGGGGGGCGGTGTATGTGTAGTACATGTCTATCACCAGCGGGGGGGCAGTGTATGTGTAGTACATGTCTATCACCAGCGGGGGGCAGTGTATGTGTAGTACATGTCTATCACCAGCGGGGGGCGGTGTATGTGTAGTACATGTCTATCACCAGCGGGGGGCGGTGTATGTGTAGTACATGTCTATCACCAGCGGGGGGGCAGTGTATGTGTAGTACATGTCTATCACCAGCGGGGGGCAGTGTATGTGTAGTACATGTCTATCACCAGCGGGGGGGCAGTGTATGTGTAGTACATGTCTATCACCAGCGGGGGGCAGTGTATGTGTAGTACATGTCTATCACCAGCGGGGGGCGGTGTATGTGTAGTACATGTCTATCACCAGCGGGGGGCGGTGTATGTGTAGTACATGTCTATCACCAGCGGGGGGGCAGTGTATGTGTAGTACATGTCTATCACCAGCGGGGGGGCAGTGTATGTGTAGTACATGTCTATCACCAGCGGGGGGCAGTGTATGTGCAGTACATGTCTATAACCAGCGGGGGGCAGTGTATGTGCAGTACATGTCTATCACCAGCGGGGGGGGGGGCAGTGTATGTGTAGTACATGTCTATCACCAGCGGGGGGCAGTGTATGTGTAGTACATGTCTATCACCAGCGGGGGGCAGTGTATGTGTAGTACATGTCTATCACCAGCGGGGGGCAGTGTATGTGTAGTACATGTCTATCACCAGCGGGGGGCGGTGTATGTGTAGTACATGTCTATCACCAGCGGGGGGGGGCAGTGTATGTGTAGTACATGTCTATTACCAGCGGGGGGCGGTGTATGTGTAGTACATGTCTATCACCAGCGGGGGGCAGTGTATGTGTAGTACATGTCTATCACCAGCGGGGGGCAGTGTATGTGTAGTACATGTCTATCACCAGCGGGGGGCAGTGTATGTGTAGTACATGTCTATCACCAGCGGGGGGCAGTGTATGTGTAGTACATGTCTATCACCAGCGGGGGACAGTGTATGTGCAGTACATGTCTATCACCAGCGGGGGGCAGTGTATGTGTAGTACATGTCTATCACCAGCGGGGGGCAGTGTATGTGTAGTACATGTCTATCACCAGCGGGGGGCAGTGTATGTGTAGTACATGTCTATCACCAGCGGGGGGCGGTGTATGTGTAGTACATGTCTATCACCAGCGGGGGGCAGTGTATGTGTAGTACATGTCTATCACCAGCGGGGGGCAGTGTATGTGTAGTACATGTCTATCACCAGCGGGGGGGGCAGTGTATGTGTAATACATGTCTATCACCAGCGGGGGGCAGTGTATGTGTAGTACATGTCTATCACCAGCGGGGGGCAGTGTATGTGTAGTACATGTCTATCACCAGCGGGGGGCAGTGTATGTGTAGTACATGTCTATCACCAGCGGGGGGCGGTGTATGTGTAGTACATGTCTATCACCAGCGGGGGGCAGTGTATGTGTAGTACATGTCTATCACCAGCGGGGGGCAGTGTATGTGTAGTACATGTCTATCACCAGCGGGGGGGCAGTGTATGTGTAGTACATGTCTATCACCAGCGGGGGGGCAGTGTATGTGTAGTACATGTCTATCACCAGCGGGGGGCAGTGTATGTGCAGTACATGTCTATAACCAGCGGGGGGCAGTGTATGTGCAGTACATGTCTATCACCAGCGGGGGGGGGGGCAGTGTATGTGTAGTACATGTCTATCACCAGCGGGGGGCAGTGTATGTGTAGTACATGTCTATCACCAGCGGGGGGCAGTGTATGTGTAGTACATGTCTATCACCAGCGGGGGGCAGTGTATGTGTAGTACATGTCTATCACCAGCGGGGGGCGGTGTATGTGTAGTACATGTCTATCACCAGCGGGGGGGGGCAGTGTATGTGTAGTACATGTCTATTACCAGCGGGGGGCGGTGTATGTGTAGTACATGTCTATCACCAGCGGGGGGCAGTGTATGTGTAGTACATGTCTATCACCAGCGGGGGGCAGTGTATGTGTAGTACATGTCTATCACCAGCGGGGGGCAGTGTATGTGTAGTACATGTCTATCACCAGCGGGGGGCAGTGTATGTGTAGTACATGTCTATCACCAGCGGGGGGCAGTGTATGTGTAGTACATGTCTATCACCAGCGGGGGGCGGTGTATGTGTAGTACATGTCTATCACCAGCGGGGGGCGGTGTATGTGTAGTACATGTCTATCACCAGCGGGGGGGGGGGGGGGGGGGGGGGCAGTGTATGTGTAGTACATGTCTATCACCAGCGGGGGGCAGTGTATGTGTAGTACATGTCTATCACCAGCGGGGGGCAGTGTATGTGTAGTACATGTCTATCACCAGCGGGGGGCAGTGTATGTGTAGTACATGTCTATCACCAGCGGGGGGCGGCAGTGTATGTGTAGTACATGTCTATCACCAGCGGGGGGCAGTGTATGTGTAGTACATGTCTATCACCAGCGGGGGGCAGTGTATGTGTAGTACATGTCTATCACCAGCGGAGGGGGGGGGCAGTGTATGTGTAGTACATGTCTATCACCAGCGGGGGGCGGTGTATGTGTAGTACATGTCTATCACCAGCGGGGGGCTGTGTATGTGTAGTACATGTCTATCACCAGCGGGGGGGGGGGGGGCGGTGTATGTGTAGTACATGTCTATCACCAGCGGGGGGCGGTGTATGTGTAGTACATGTCTATCACCAGCGGGGGGCGGTGTATGTGTAGTACATGTCTATCACCAGCGGGGGGCAGTGTATGTGTAGTACATGTCTATCACCAGCGGGGGGCGGTGTATGTGTAGTACATGTCTATCACCAGCGGGGGGGCAGTGTATGTGTAGTACATGTCTATCACCAGCGGGGGGCAGTGTATGTGTAGTACATGTCTATCACCAGCGGGGGGCGGTCTATGTGTAGTACATGTCTATCACCAGCGGGGGGGGGGGGGGGGCAGTGTATGTGTAGTACATGTCTATCACCAGCGGGGGGCAGTGTATGTGTAGTACATGTCTATCACCAGCGGGGGGCAGTGTATGTGTAGTACATGTCTATCACCAGCGGGGGGCGGTGTATGTGTAGTACATGTCTATCACCAGCGGGGGGGGGCGGTGTATGTGTAGTACATGTCTATCACCAGCGGGGGGCAGTGTATGTGTAGTACATGTCTATCACCAGCGGGGGGCAGTGTATGTGTAGTACATGTCTATCACCAGCGGGGGGCAGTGTATGTGTAGTACATGTCTATTACCAGCGGGGGGCGGTGTATGTGTAGTACATGTCTATCACCAGCGGGGGGCGGTGTATGTGTAGTACATGGGGGGCAGTGTATGTGTAGTACATGTCTATCACCAGCGGGGGGCGGTGTATGTGTAGTACATGTCTATCACCAGCGGGGGGCGGTGTATGTGTAGTACATGTCTATCACCAGCGGGGGGGGGGCAGTGTATGTGTAGTACATGTCTATCACCAGCGGGGGGCAGTGTATGTGTAGTACATGTCTATCACCAGCGGGGGGCAGTGTATGTGTAGTACATGTCTATCACCAGCGGGGGGCGGTGTATGTGTAGTACATGTCTATCACCAGCGGGGGGCGGTGTATGTGTAGTACATGTCTATCACCAGCGGGGGGGGGGGGGGCAGTGTATGTGTAGTACATGTCTATCACCAGCGGGGGGCAGTGTATGTGTAGTACATGTCTATCACCAGCGGGGGGCGGTGTATGTGTAGTACATGTCTATCACCAGCGGGGGGGCAGTGTATGTGTAGTACATGTCTATCACCAGCGGGGGGGGGGGGGCAGTGTATGTGTAGTACATGTCTATCACCAGCGGGGGGCAGTGTATGTGTAGTACATGTCTATCACCAGCGGGGGGCAGTGTATGTGTAGTACATGTCTATCACCAGCGGGGGGCAGTGTATGTGTAGTACATGTCTATCACCAGCGGGGGGCAGTGTATGTGTAGTACATGTCTATCACCAGCGGGGGGCAGTGTATGTGTAGTACATGTCTATTACCAGCGGGGGGCGGTGTATGTGTAGTACATGTCTATCACCAGCGGGGGGCGGTGTATGTGTAGTACATGTCTATCACCAGCGGGGGGCGGTGTATGTGTAGTACATGTCTATCACCAGCGGAGGGGGGGGGCAGTGTATGTGTAGTACATGTCTATCACCAGCGGGGGGCGGTGTATGTGTAGTACATGTCTATCACCAGCGGGGGGCGGTGTATGTGTAGTACATGTCTATCACCAGCGGGGGGGCGGTGTATGTGTAGTACATGTCTATCACCAGCGGGGGGCAGTGTATGTGTAGTACATGTCTATCACCAGCGGGGGGCAGTGTATGTGTAGTACATGTCTATCACCAGCGGGGGGCAGTGTATGTGTAGTACATGTCTATCACCAGCGGGGGGGGGGGCAGTGTATGTGTAGTACATGTCTATCACCAGCGGGGGGGGGCAGTGTATGTGTAGTACATGTCTATCACCAGCGGGGGGCGGCAGTGTATGTGTAGTACATGTCTATCACCAGCGGGGGGCAGTGTATGTGTAGTACATGTCTATCACCAGCGGGGGGCGGTGTATGTGTAGTACATGTCTATCACCAGCGGGGGCGGTGTATGTGTAGTACATGTCTATCACCAGCGGGGGGGGGGGGCAGTGTATGTGCAGTACATGTCTATCACCAGCGGGGGGGCAGTGTATGTGTAGTACATGTCTATCACCAGCGGGGGGCGGTGTATGTGTAGTACATGTCTATCACCAGCGGGGGGCAGTGTATGTGTAGTACATGTCTATCACCAGCGGGGGGCGGTGTATGTGTAGTACATGTCTATCACCAGCGGGGGGCAGTGTATGTGTAGTACATGTCTATCACCAGCGGGGGGCGGTGTATGTGTAGTACATGTCTATCACCAGCGGGGGGCGGTGTATGTGTAGTACATGTCTATCACCAGCGGGGGGGGGGGGGGGGGGGGGCAGTGTATGTGCAGTACATGTCTATCACCAGCGGGGGGGCAGTGTATGTGTAGTACATGTCTATCACCAGCGGGGGGCGGTGTATGTGTAGTACATGTCTATCACCAGCGGGGGGGCAGTGTATGTGTAGTACATGTCTATCACCAGCGGGGGGCGGTGTATGTGTAGTACATGTCTATCACCAGCGGGGGGCAGTGTATGTGTAGTACATGTCTATCACCAGCGGGGGGGGGGGGGGGGGGGGGGGGGGGCAGTGTATGTGTAGTACATGTCTATCACCAGCGGGGGGCAGTGTATGTGTAGTACATGTCTATCACCAGCGGGGGGGCAGTGTATGTGTAGTACATGTCTATCACCAGCGGGGGGCTGTGTATGTGTAGTACATGTCTATCACCAGCGGGGGGGCAGTGTATGTGTAGTACATGTCTATCACCAGCGGGGGGCGGTGTATGTGTAGTACATGTCTATCACCAGCGGGGGGGCGGTGTATGTGTAGTACATGTCTATCACCAGCGGGGGGCGGTGTATGTGTAGTACATGTCTATCACCAGCGCGGGGGGCGGTGTATGTGTAGTACATGTCTATCACCAGCGGGGGGCTGTGTATGTGTAGTACATGTCTATCACCAGCGGGGGGGCAGTGTATGTGTAGTACATGTCTATCACCAGCGGGGGGCGGTGTATGTGTAGTACATGTCTATCACCAGCGGGGGGGGCGGTGTATGTGTAGTACATGTCTATCACCAGCGGGGGGCGGTGTATGTGTAGTACATGTCTATCACCAGCGGGGGGCGGTGTATGTGTAGTACATGTCTATCACCAGCGGGGGGCAGTGTATGTGTAGTACATGTCTATTACCAGCGGGGGGCGGTGTATGTGTAGTACATGTCTATCACCAGCGGGGGGCGGTGTATGTGTAGTACATGTCTATCACCAGCGGGGGGGCAGTGTATGTGTAGTACATGTCTATCACCAGCGGGGGGCAGTGTATGTGTAGTACATGTCTATCACCAGCGGGGGGGCAGTGTATGTGTAGTACATGTCTATCACCAGCGGGGGGCAGTGTATGTGCAGTACATGTCTATCACCAGCGGGGGGGCAGTGTATGTGCAGTACATGTCTATCACCAGCGGGGGGGCAGTGTATGTGTAGTACATGTCTATCACCAGCGGGGGGCGGTGTATGTGTAGTACATGTCTATCACCAGCGGGGGGGCAGTGTATGTGTAGTACATGTCTATCACCAGCGGGGGGCGGTGTATGTGTAGTACATGTCTATCACCAGCGGGGGGGCAGTGTATGTGTAGTACATGTCTATCACCAGCGGGGGGCGGTCTATGTGTAGTACATGTCTATCACCAGCGGGGGGGCAGTGTATGTGTAGTACATGTCTATCACCAGCGGGGGGCTGTGTATGTGTAGTACATGTCTATCACCAGCGGGGGGCAGTGTATGTGTAGTACATGTCTATCACCAGCGGGGGGGCAGTGTATGTGTAGTACATGTCTATCACCAGCGGGGGGCGGTGTATGTGTAGTACATGTCTATCACCAGCGGGGGGGGCGGTGTATGTGTAGTACATGTCTATCACCAGCGGGGGGCGGTGTATGTGTAGTACATGTCTATCACCAGCGGGGGGCGGTGTATGTGTAGTACATGTCTATCACCAGCGGGGGGCAGTGTATGTGTAGTACATGTCTATTACCAGCGGGGGGCGGTGTATGTGTAGTACATGTCTATCAGCAGCGGGGGGCGGTGTATGTGTAGTACATGTCTATCACCAGCGGGGGGGCAGTGTATGTGTAGTACATGTCTATCACCAGCGGGGGGCGGTCTATGTGTAGTACATGTCTATCACCAGCGGGGGGGCAGTGTATGTGTAGTACATGTCTATCACCAGCGGGGGGCAGTGTATGTGCAGTACATGTCTATCACCAGCGGGGGGGCAGTGTATGTGTAGTACATGTCTATCACCAGCGGGGGGGCAGTGTATGTGTAGTACATGTCTATCACCAGCGGGGGGCAGTGTATGTGTAGTACATGTCTATCACCAGCGGGGGGGGGGGGGGGCAGTGTATGTGTAGTACATGTCTATCACCAGCGGGGGGCAGTGTATGTGTAGTACATGTCTATCACCAGCGGGGGGGGGGGGGGCAGTGTATGTGTAGTACATGTCTATCACCAGCGGGGGGGGGCAGTGTATGTGTAGTACATGTCTATCACCAGCGGGGGGCGGTGTATGTGTAGTACATGTCTATCACCAGCGGGGGGCTGTGTATGTGTAGTACATGTCTATCACCAGCGGGGGGGCAGTGTATGTGTAGTACATGTCTATCACCAGCGGGGGGCGGTCTATGTGTAGTACATGTCTATCACCAGCGGGGGGCAGTGTATGTGTAGTACATGTCTATCACCAGCGGGGGGGCAGTGTATGTGTAGTACATGTCTATCACCAGCGGGGGGGCAGTGTATGTGTAGTACATGTCTATCACCAGCGGGGGCGGTGTATGTGTAGTACATGTCTATCACCAGCGGGGGGGCAGTGTATGTGTAGTACATGTCTATCACCAGCGGGGGGCGGTGTATGTGTAGTACATGTCTATCACCAGCGGGGGGCAGTGTATGTGTAGTACATGTCTATCACCAGCGGGGGGCAGTGTATGTGTAGTACATGTCTATCACCAGCGGGGGGCGGTGTATGTGTAGTACATGTCTATCACCAGCGGGGGGCGGTGTATGTGTAGTACATGTCTATCACCAGCGGGGGGCGGCAGTGTATGTGTAGTACATGTCTATCACCAGCGGGGGGCGGTGTATGTGTAGTACATGTCTATCACCAGCGGGGGGCAGTGTATGTGTAGTACATGTCTATCACCAGCGGGGGGCGGTGTATGTGTAGTACATGTCTAACAACCGCAGGGGGGCGGGGGGGGGGGGGAGGCAGTGTATGTGTAGTACATGTCTATCACCAGCGGGGGGCGGTGTATGTGTAGTACATGTCTATCACCAGCGGGGGGCAGTGTATGTGTAGTACATGTCTATCACCAGCGGGGGGCAGTGTATGTGTAGTACATGTCTATCACCAGCGGGGGGCAGTGTATGTGTAGTACATGTCTATCACCAGCGGGGGGCGGTGTATGTGTAGTACATGTCTATCACCAGCGGGGGGCGGTGTATGTGTAGTACATGTCTATCACCAGCGGGGGGCGGTGTATGTGTAGTACATGTCTATCACCAGCGGGGGGCGGTGTATGTGTAGGACATGTCTATCACCAGCGGGGGGGGCAGTGTATGTGTAGTACATGTCTATCACCAGCGGGGGGCGGTGTATGTGTAGTACATGTCTATCACCAGCGGGGGGCGGTGTATGTGTAGTACATGTCTATCACCAGCGGGGGGCGGTGTATGTGTAGTACATGTCTATCACCAGCGGGGGGCGGTGTATGTGTAGTACATGTCTATCACCAGCGGGGGGCGGTGTATGTGTAGTACATGTCTATCACCAGCGGGGGGCGGTGTATGTGTAGTACATGTCTATCACCAGCGGGGGGCGGTGTATGTGTAGTACATGTCTATCACCAGCGGGGGGCAGTGTATGTGTAGTACATGTCTATCACCAGCGGGGGGCGGTGTATGTGTAGTACATGTCTATCACCAGCGGGGGGGGCAGTGTATGTGTAGTACATGTCTATCACCAGCGGGGGGCAGTGTATGTGTAGTACATGTCTATCACCAGCGGGGGGCGGTGTATGTGTAGTACATGTCTATCACCAGCGGGGGGCGGTGTATGTGTAGTACATGTCTATCACCAGCGGGGGGCAGTGTATGTGTAGTACATGTCTATCACCAGCGGGGGGCAGTGTATGTGTAGTACATGTCTATCACCAGCGGGGGGCAGTGTATGTGTAGTACATGTCTATCACCAGCGGGGGGCGGTGTATGTGTAGTACATGTCTATCACCAGCGGGGGGCGGTGTATGTGTAGTACATGTCTATCACCAGCGGGGGGCAGTGTATGTGTAGTACATGTCTATCACCAGCAAGGGGGCGGTGTATGTGTAGTACATGTCTATCACCAGCGGGGGGGGCGGTGTATGTGTAGTACATGTCTATCACCAGCGGGGGGGGGGGGGGGGGGGCAGTGTATGTGTAGTACATGTCTATCACCAGCGGGGGGCTGTGTATGTGTAGTACATGTCTATCACCAGCGGGGGGGCGGTGTATGTGTAGTACATGTCTATCACCAGCGGGGGGCAGTGTATGTGTAGTACATGTCTATCACCAGCGGGGGGCAGTGTATGTGTAGTACATGTCTATCACCAGCGGGGGGGGGGGGGGGGGGCAGTGTATGTGTAGTACATGTCTATCACCAGCGGGGGCACGAGTGTATGTGTAGTACATGTCTATCACCAGCGGGGGCAGTGTATGTGTAGTACATGTCTATCACCAGCGGGGGGGCAGTGTATGTGTAGTACATGTCTATCACCAGCGGGGGGGGGGCGGTGTATGTGTAGTACATGTCTATCACCAGCGGGGGGCAGTGTATGTGTAGTACATGTCTATCACCAGCGGGGGGCGGTGTATGTGTAGTACATGTCTATCACCAGCGGGGGGGGGGGGGCAGTGTATGTGTAGTACATGTCTATCACCAGCGGGGGGCAGTGTATGTGTAGTACATGTCTATCACCAGCGGGGGGGCGGTGTATGTGTAGTACATGTCTATCACCAGCGGGGGGGCGGTGTATGTGTAGTACATGTCTATCACCAGCGGGGGGCGGTGTATGTGTAGTACATGTCTATCACCAGCGGGGGGCAGTGTATGTGTAGTACATGTCTATCACCAGCGGGGGGCGGTGTATGTGTAGTACATGTCTATCACCAGCGGGGGGCGGTGTATGTGTAGTACATGTCTATCACCAGCGGGGGGGGGGGGGGGGGGGCAGTGTATGTGCAGTACATGTCTATCACCAGCGGGGGGGCAGTGTATGTGTAGTACATGTCTATCACCAGCGGGGGGCGGTGTATGTGTAGTACATGTCTATCACCAGCGGGGGGGCAGTGTATGTGTAGTACATGTCTATCACCAGCGGGGGGCGGTGTATGTGTAGTACATGTCTATCACCAGCGGGGGGGCAGTGTATGTGTAGTACATGTCTATCACCAGCGGGGGGCAGTGTATGTGTAGTACATGTCTATCACCAGCGGGGGGCAGTGTATGTGTAGTACATGTCTATCACCAGCGGGGGGGCAGTGTATGTGTAGTACATGTCTATCACCAGCGGGGGGCGGTCTATGTGTAGTACATGTCTATCACCAGCGGGGGGGCAGTGTATGTGTAGTACATGTCTATCACCAGCGGGGGGGCTGTGTATGTGTAGTACATGTCTATCACCAGCGGGGGGCGGTGTATGTGTAGTACATGTCTATCACCAGCGGGGGGGGCGGTGTATGTGTAGTACATGTCTATCACCAGCGGGGGGCGGTGTATGTGTAGTACATGTCTATCACCAGCGGGGGGCGGTGTATGTGTAGTACATGTCTATCACCAGCGGGGGCAGTGTATGTGTAGTACATGTCTATTACCAGCGGGGGGCGGTGTATGTGTAGTACATGTCTATCACCAGCGGGGGGCGGTGTATGTGTAGTACATGTCTATCACCAGCGGGGGGGCAGTGTATGTGTAGTACATGTCTATCACCAGCGGGGGGCGGTCTATGTGTAGTACATGTCTATCACCAGCGGGGGGCAGTGTATGTGTAGTACATGTCTATCACCAGCGGGGGGCGGTGTATGTGTAGTACATGTCTATCACCAGCGGGGGGCGGTGTATGTGTAGTACATGTCTATCACCAGCGGGGGGCAGTGTATGTGCAGTACATGTCTATCACCAGCGGGGGGGCAGTGTATGTGTAGTACATGTCTATCACCAGCGGGGGGGCAGTGTATGTGTAGTACATGTCTATCACCAGCGGGGGGCAGTGTATGTGCAGTACATGTCTATCACCAGCGGGGGGGCAGTGTATGTGTAGTACATGTCTATCACCAGCGGGGGGGCAGTGTATGTGTAGTACATGTCTATCACCAGCGGGGGGCAGTGTATGTGTAGTACATGTCTATCACCAGCGGGGGGGGGGGGGGGGGCAGTGTATGTGTAGTACATGTCTATCACCAGCGGGGGGCAGTGTATGTGTAGTACATGTCTATCACCAGCGGGGGGGGGGGGGCAGTGTATGTGTAGTACATGTCTATCACCAGCGGGGGGGGCAGTGTATGTGTAGTACATGTCTATCACCAGCGGGGGGCGGTGTATGTGTAGTACATGTCTATCACCAGCGGGGGGCTGTGTATGTGTAGTACATGTCTATCACCAGCGGGGGGCAGTGTATGTGTAGTACATGTCTATCACCAGCGGGGGGCGGTCTATGTGTAGTACATGTCTATCACCAGCGGGGGGCAGTGTATGTGTAGTACATGTCTATCACCAGCGGGGGGGCAGTGTATGTGTAGTACATGTCTATCACCAGCGGGGGGGCAGTGTATGTGTAGTACATGTCTATCACCAGCGGGGGGCGGTGTATGTGTAGTACATGTCTATCACCAGCGGGGGGGCAGTGTATGTGTAGTACATGTCTATCACCAGCGGGGGGCGGTGTATGTGTAGTACATGTCTATCACCAGCGGGGGGCAGTGTATGTGTAGTACATGTCTATCACCAGCGGGGGGCAGTGTATGTGCAGTACATGTCTATCACCAGCGGGGGGCGGTGTATGTGTAGTACATGTCTAACAACCGCAGGGGGGCGGGGGGGGGGGGGAGGCAGTGTATGTGTAGTACATGTCTATCACCAGCGGGGGGCGGTGTATGTGTAGTACATGTCTATCACCAGCGGGGGGCAGTGTATGTGTAGTACATGTCTATCACCAGCGGGGGGCAGTGTATGTGTAGTACATGTCTATCACCAGCGGGGGGCAGTGTATGTGTAGTACATGTCTATCACCAGCGGGGGGCAGTGTATGTGTAGTACATGTCTATCACCAGCGGGGGGCAGTGTATGTGTAGTACATGTCTATCACCAGCGGGGGGCAGGGTATGTGTAGTACATGTCTATCACCAGCGGGGGGCGGTGTATGTGTAGTACATGTCTATCACCAGCGGGGGGCGGTGTATGTGTAGGACATGTCTATCACCAGCGGGGGGCGGTGTATGTGTAGGACATGTCTATCACCAGCGGGGGGGGCAGTGTATGTGTAGTACATGTCTATCACCAGCGGGGGGCGGTGTATGTGTAGTACATGTCTATCACCAGCGGGGGGCGGTGTATGTGTAGTACATGTCTATCACCAGCGGGGGGCGGTGTATGTGTAGTACATGTCTATCACCAGCGGGGGGCGGTGTATGTGTAGTACATGTCTATCACCAGCGGGGGGCGGTGTATGTGTAGTACATGTCTATCACCAGCGGGGGGCGGTGTATGTGTAGTACATGTCTATCACCAGCGGGGGGCGGTGTATGTGTAGTACATGTCTATCACCAGCGGGGGGCAGTGTATGTGTAGTACATGTCTATCACCAGCGGGGGGCGGTGTATGTGTAGTACATGTCTATCACCAGCGGGGGGGCAGTGTATGTGTAGTACATGTCTATCACCAGCGGGGGGCAGTGTATGTGTAGTACATGTCTATCACCAGCGGGGGGCGGTGTATGTGTAGTACATGTCTATCACCAGCGGGGGGCGGTGTATGTGTAGTACATGTCTATCACCAGCGGGGGGCAGTGTATGTGTAGTACATGTCTATCACCAGCGGGGGGCAGTGTATGTGTAGTACATGTCTATCACCAGCGGGGGGCAGTGTATGTGTAGTACATGTCTATCACCAGCGGGGGGCGGTGTATGTGTAGTACATGTCTATCACCAGCGGGGGGCGGTGTATGTGTAGTACATGTCTATCACCAGCGGGGGGCGGTGTATGTGTAGTACATGTCTATCACCAGCGGGGGGGCAGTGTATGTGTAGTACATGTCTATCACCAGCAAGGGGGCGGTGTATGTGTAGTACATGTCTATCACCAGCGGGGGGGGCGGTGTATGTGTAGTACATGTCTATCACCAGCGGGGGGGGGGGGGGGGGCAGTGTATGTGTAGTACATGTCTATCACCAGCGGGGGGCTGTGTATGTGTAGTACATGTCTATCACCAGCGGGGGGCAGTGTATGTGTAGTACATGTCTATCACCAGCGGGGGGGCGGTGTATGTGTAGTACATGTCTATCACCAGCGGGGGGCAGTGTATGTGTAGTACATGTCTATCACCAGCGGGGGGCAGTGTATGTGTAGTACATGTCTATCACCAGCGGGGGGGGGGGGGGGCAGTGTATGTGTAGTACATGTCTATCACCAGCGGGGGGCAGTGTATGTGTAGTACATGTCTATCACCAGCGGGGGGCAGTGTATGTGTAGTACATGTCTATCACCAGCGGGGGGCAGTGTATGTGTAGTACATGTCTATCACCAGCGGGGGGCGGTGTATGTGTAGTACATGTCTATCACCAGCGGAGGGGGGGGCAGTGTATGTGTAGTACATGTCTATCACCAGCGGGGGGCGGTGTATGTGTAGTACATGTCTATCACCAGCGGGGGGCGGTGTATGTGTAGTACATGTCTATCACCAGCGGGGGGCAGTGTATGTGTAGTACATGTCTATCACCAGCGGGGGGGCGGTGTATGTGTAGTACATGTCTATCACCAGCGGGGGGGGCAGTGTATGTGTAGTACATGTCTATCACCAGCGGGGGGCGGTGTATGTGTAGTACATGTCTATCACCAGCGGGGGGCAGTGTATGTGTAGTACATGTCTATCACCAGCGGGGGGGGGGGGCAGTGTATGTGTAGTACATGTCTATCACCAGCGGGGGGCAGTGTATGTGTAGTACATGTCTATCACCAGCGGGGGGGGCGGTGTATGTGTAGTACATGTCTATCACCAGCGGGGGGCAGTGTATGTGTAGTACATGTCTATCACCAGCGGGGGGCAGTGTATGTGTAGTACATGTCTATCACCAGCGGGGGGCAGTGTATGTGTAGTACATGTCTATCACCAGCGGGGGGCAGTGTATGTGTAGTACATGTCTATCACCAGCGGGGGGCAGTGTATGTGTAGTACATGTCTATCACCAGCGGGGGGCGGTGTATGTGTAGTACATGTCTATCACCAGCGGGGGGGCAGTGTATGTGTAGTACATGTCTATCACCAGCGGGGGGGCAGTGTATGTGTAGTACATGTCTATCACCAGCGGGGGGCAGTGTATGTGCAGTACATGTCTATAACCAGCGGGGGGCAGTGTATGTGCAGTACATGTCTATCACCAGCGGGGGGGGGGGCAGTGTATGTGTAGTACATGTCTATCACCAGCGGGGGGGCAGTGTATGTGTAGTACATGTCTATCACCAGCGGGGGGCAGTGTATGTGTAGTACATGTCTATCACCAGCGGGGGGCAGTGTATGTGTAGTACATGTCTATCACCAGCGGGGGGCAGTGTATGTGTAGTACATGTCTATCACCAGCGGGGGGGGGGGGGGGGGCAGTGTATGTGCAGTACATGTCTATCACCAGCGGGGGGGGGGGCGGTGTATGTGTAGTACATGTCTATCACCAGCGGGGGGCAGTGTATGTGTAGTACATGTCTATCACCAGCGGGGGGCAGTGTATGTGTAGTACATGTCTATCACCAGCGGGGGGCAGTGTATGTGTAGTACATGTCTATCACCAGCGGGGGGCAGTGTATGTGTAGTACATGTCTATCACCAGCGGGGGGCGGTGTATGTGTAGTACATGTCTATCACCAGCGGGGGGCGGTGTATGTGTAGTACATGTCTATCACCAGCGGGGGGGGCGGTGTATGTGTAGTACATGTCTATCACCAGCGGGGGGCGGTGTATGTGTAGTACATGTCTATCACCAGCGGGGGGGCAGTGTATGTGTAGTACATGTCTATCACCAGCGGGGGGCTGTGTATGTGTAGTACATGTCTATCACCAGCGGGGGGCAGTGTATGTGTAGTACATGTCTATCACCAGCGGGGGGCGGTGTATGTGTAGTACATGTCTATCACCAGCGGGGGGGGCAGTGTATGTGTAGTACATGTCTATCACCAGCGGGGGGGCAGTGTATGTGTAGTACATGTCTATCACCAGCGGGGGGGCAGTGTATGTGTAGTACATGTCTATCACCAGCGGGGGGCAGTGTATGTGTAGTACATGTCTATCACCAGCGGGGGGCGGTGTATGTGTAGTACATGTCTATCACCAGCGGGGGGGGCAGTGTATGTGTAGTACATGTCTATCACCAGCGGGGGGCGGTGTATGTGTAGTACATGTCTATCACCAGCGGGGGGCGGTGTATGTGTAATACATGTCTATCACCAGCGGGGGGCAGTGTATGTGTAGTACATGTCTATCACCAGCGGGGGGCAGTGTATGTGTAGTACATGTCTATCACCAGCGGGGGGCAGTGTATGTGTAGTACATGTCTATCACCAGCGGGGGGCGGTGTATGTGTAGTACATGTCTATCACCAGCGGGGGGCAGTGTATGTGTAGTACATGTCTATCACCAGCGGGGGGGGCAGTGTATGTGTAGTACATGTCTATCACCAGCGGGGGGCAGTGTATGTGCAGTACATGTCTATCACCAGCGGGGGGCGGTGTATGTGTAGTACATGTCTATCACCAGCGGGGGGGGCAGTGTATGTGTAGTACATGTCTATCACCAGCGGGGGGCAGTGTATGTGTAGTACATGTCTATCACCAGCGGGGGGGCAGTGTATGTGTAGTACATGTCTATCACCAGCGGGGGGCAGTGTATGTGTAGTACATGTCTATCACCAGCGGGGGGGCAGTGTATGTGTAGTACATGTCTATCACCAGCGGGGGGGCAGTGTATGTGTAGTACATGTCTATCACCAGCGGGGGGCGGTGTATGTGTAGTACATGTCTATCACCAGCGGGGGGCAGTGTATGTGTAGTACATGTCTATCACCAGCGGGGGGCAGTGTATGTGTAGTACATGTCTATCACCAGCGGGGGGCAGTGTATGTGTAGTACATGTCTATCACCAGCGGGGGGCGGTGTATGTGTAGTACATGTCTATCACCAGCGGGGGGCAGTGTATGTGTAGTACATGTCTATCACCAGCGGGGGGCAGTGTATGTGTAGTACATGTCTATCACCAGCGGGGGGCAGTGTATGTGTAGTACATGTCTATTACCAGCGGGGGGGCGGTGTATGTGTAGTACATGTCTATCACCAGCGGGGGGGGCAGTGTATGTGTAGTACATGTCTATCACCAGCGGGGGGCAGTGTATGTGTAGTACATGTCTATCACCAGCGGGGGGCAGTGTATGTGTAGTACATGTCTATCACCAGCGGGGGGCAGTGTATGTGTAGTACATGTCTATCACCAGCGGGGGGGGGGGCGGTGTATGTGTAGTACATGTCTATCACCAGCGGGGGGCGGTGTATGTGTAGTACATGTCTATCACCAGCGGGGGGGCAGTGTATGTGTAGTACATGTCTATCACCAGCGGGGGGGGGGGCGGTGTATGTGTAGTACATGTCTATCACCAGCGGGGGGCGGTGTATGTGTAGTACATGTCTATCACCAGCGGGGGGGCAGTGTATGTGTAGTACATGTCTATCACCAGCGGGGGGCAGTGTATGTGTAGTACATGTCTATCACCAGCGGGGGGGGGGGCGGTGTATGTGTAGTACATGTCTATCACCAGCGGGGGGGGGGGCGGTGTATGTGTAGTACATGTCTATCACCAGCGGGGGGCGGTGTATGTGTAGTACATGTCTATCACCAGCGGGGGGGCAGTGTATGTGTAGTACATGTCTATCACCAGCGGGGGGCAGTGTATGTGTAGTACATGTCTATCACCAGCGGGGGGGGGGGGGGGCAGTGTATGTGTAGTACATGTCTATCACCAGCGGGGGGGCGGTGTATGTGTAGTACATGTCTATCACCAGCGGGGGGGGGCAGTGTATGTGTAGTACATGTCTATCACCAGCGGGGGGCGGTGTATGTGTAGTACATGTCTATCACCAGCGGGGGGCAGTGTATGTGTAGTACATGTCTATCACCAGCGGGGGGCGGTGTATGTGTAGTACATGTCTATCACCAGCGGGGGGCAGTGTATGTGTAGTACATGTCTATCACCAGCGGGGGGCGGTGTATGTGTAGTACATGTCTATCACCAGCGGGGGGGGGGGGGGGGGCAGTGTATGTGTAGTACATGTCTATCACCAGCGGGGGGCTGTGTATGTGTAGTACATGTCTATCACCAGCGGGGGGCGGTGTATGTGTAGTACATGTCTATCACCAGCGGGGGGCAGTGTATGTGTAGTACATGTCTATCACCAGCGGGGGGCTGTGTATGTGTAGTACATGTCTATCACCAGCGGGGGGCGGTGTATGTGTAGTACATGTCTATCACCAGCGGGGGGCAGTGTATGTGTAGTACATGTCTATCACCAGCGGGGGGGGCAGTGTATGTGCAGTACATGTCTATCACCAGCGGGGGGGGCAGTGTATGTGTAGTACATGTCTATCACCAGCGGGGGGCAGTGTATGTGTAGTACATGTCTATCACCAGCGGGGGGCAGTGTATGTGTAGTACATGTCTATCACCAGCGGGGGGCAGTGTATGTGTAGTACATGTCTATCACCAGCGGGGGGGGGGGGCAGTGTATGTGTAGTACACCTCTGTGACCCCCGGGGGGCAGTGTATGTGGGGGGCAGTGTATGTGCAGTACACCTCTGTGACCCCCGGGGGGCAGTGTATGTGGGGGGCAGTGTATGTGCAGTACACCTCTGTGACCCCCGGGGGGCAGTGTATGTGGGGGGCAGTGTATGTGCAGTACACCTCTGTGACCCCCGGGGGGCAGTGTATGTGGGGGGCAGTGTATGTGCAGTACACCTCTGTGACCCCCGGGGGGCAGTGTATGTGGGGGGCAGTGTATGTGCAGTACACCTCTGTGACCCCCGGGGGCAGTGTATGTGTAGTACACCTCTGTGACCCCCGGGGGGCAGTGTATGTGGGGGGCAGTGTATGTGCAGTACACCTCTGTGACCCAAGGGGGGCAGTGTATGTGCAGTACACCTCTGTGACCCCCGGGGGGCAGTGTATGTGGGGGGCAGTGTATGTGTAGTACACCTCTGTGACCCCCGGGGGGCAGTGTATGTGTAGTACACCTCTGTGACCCCCGGGGGGCAGTGTATGTGTAGTACACCTCTGTGACCCCCGGGGGGCAGTGTATGTGTAGTACACCTCTGTGACCCCCGGGGGGCAGTGTATGTGCAGTACACCTCTGTGACCCCCGGGGGGCAGTGTATATGCAGTACACCTCTGTGACCCCCGGGGGCAGTGTATGTGCAGCACACCTCTGTGACCCCCGGGGGGCAGTGTATATGCAATACACCTCTGTGACCCCCGGGGGGCAGTGTATGTGGGGGGCAGTGTATGTGCAGTACACCTCTGTGACCCCCGGGGGGCAGTGTATGTGGGGGGCAGTGTATGTGCAGTACACCTCTGTGACCCCCGGGGGGCAGTGTATGTGGGGGGCAGTGTATGTGCAGTACACCTCTGTGACCCCCGGGGGGCAGTGTATGCGGGGGGCAGTGTATGTGCAGTACACCTCTGTGACCCCCGGGGGGCATTGTATGTGGGGGGCAGTGTATGTGCAGTACACCTCTGTGACCCCCGGGGGGCAGTGTATGTGGGGGGCATTGTATGTGCAGTACACCTCTGTGACCCCCGGGGGCAGTGTATGTGGGGGGCAGTGTATGTGCAGTACACCTCTGTGACCCCCGGGGGGCAGTGTATGTGCAGCACACCTCTGTGACCCCCGGGGGCAGTGTATGTGGGGGGCAGTGTATGTGCAGTACACCTCTGTGAACCCCGGGGGCAGTGTATGTGCAGCACACCTCTGTGACCCCCGGGGGGCAGTGTATGTGCAGTACACCTCTGTGACCCCCGGGGGCAGTGTATGCGGGGGGCGGTGTATGTGCAGTACACCTCTGTGACCCCCGGGGGCAGTGTATGTGTAGTACACCTCTGTGACCCCCGGGGGCAGTGTATGTGGGGGGCAGTGTATGTGCAGTACACCTCTGTGACCCCCGGGGGCAGTGTATGTGCAGCACACCTCTGTGACCCCCGGGGGGCAGTGTATGTGCAGTACACCTCTGTGACCCCCGGGGGCAGTGTATGCGGGGGGCGGTGTATGTGCAGTACACCTCTGTGACCCCCAGGGGCAGTGTATGTGGGGGGCAGTGTATGTGCAGCACACCTCTGTGACCCCGGGGGGCAGTGTATGTGCAGTACACCTCTGTGACCCCCGGGGGCAGTGTATGCGGGGGGCGGTGTATGTGCAGTACACCTCTGTGACCCCCGGGGGGCAGTGTATGTGGGGGGCAGTGTATGTGCAGTACACCTCTGTGACCCCCGGGGGGCAGTGTATGTGCAGTACACCTCTGTGACCCCCGGGGGCAGTGTATGTGGGGGGCAGTGTATGTGCAGTACACCTCTGTGACCCCCGGGGGGCAGTGTATGTGCAGCACACCTCTGTGACCCCCGGGGGCAGTGTATGTGGGGGGCAGTGTATGTGCAGCACACCTCTGTGACCCCCGGGGGGCAGTGTATGTGGGGGGCAGTGTATGTGCAGCACACCTCTGTGACCCCCGGGGGCAGTGTATGTGGGGGGCAGTGTATGTGCAGCACACCTCTGTGACCCCCGGGGGCAGTGTATGTGTAGTACACCTCTGTGACCCCCGGAGGGCAGTGTATGTGGGGGGCAGTGTATGTGCATTACACCTCTGTGACCCCCGGGGGGCAGTGTATGTGGGGGGCAGTGTATGTGCAGCACACCTCTGTGACCCCCGGGGGCAGTGTATGTGTAGTACACCTCTGTGACCCCCGGAGGGCAGTGTATGTGGGGGGCAGTGTATGTGCATTACACCTCTGTGACCCCCGGGGGGCAGTGTATGTGGGGGGCAGTGTATGTGCAGTACACCTCTGTGACCCCCGGGGGCAGTGTATGTGTAGTACACCTCTGTGACCCCCGGAGGGCAGTGTATGCGGGGGGCGGTGTATGTGCAGTGCACCTCTGTGACCCCCGGGGGGCAGTGTATGTGTAGTACACCTCTGTGACCCCCGGAGGGCAGTGTATGCGGGGGGCGGTGTATGTGCAGTACACCTCTGTGACCCCCGGGGGGCAGTGTATGTGCAGCACACCTCTGTGACCCCCGGGGGCAGTGTATGTGGGGGGCAGTGTATGTGCAGCACACCTCTGTGACCCCCGGGGGGCAGTGTATGTGGGGGGCAGTGTATGTGCAGCACACCTCTGTGACCCACGGGGGCAGTGTATGTGGGGGGCAGTGTATGTGCAGCACACCTCTGTGACCCCCGGGGGCAGTGTATGTGTAGTACACCTCTGTGACCCCCGGAGGGCAGTGTATGTGGGGGGCAGTGTATGTGCATTACACCTCTGTGACCCCCGGGGGGCAGTGTATGTGGGGGGCAGTGTATGTGCAGCACACCTCTGTGACCCCCGGGGGCAGTGTATGTGTAGTACACCTCTGTGACCCCCGGAGGGCAGTGTATGTGGGGGGCAGTGTATGTGCATTACACCTCTGTGACCCCCGGGGGGCAGTGTATGTGGGGGGCAGTGTATGTGCAGTACACCTCTGTGACCCCCGGGGGCAGTGTATGTGTAGTACACCTCTGTGACCCCCGGAGGGCAGTGTATGTGGGGGGCAGTGTATGTGCATTACACCTCTGTGACCCCCGGGGGCAGTGTATGTGGGGGGCAGTGTATGTGCAGTACACCTCTGTGACCCCCGGGGGCAGTATATGTGGGGGGCAGTGTATGTGGGGGGCAGTGTATGTGGGGGCAGTGTATGTGGGGTGCAGTGTATGTGGGGGGCAGTGTATGTGCAGTACACCTCTGTGACCCCCGGGGGCAGTATATGTGGGGGGCAGTGTATGTGGGGGGCAGTGTATGTGTAGTACACCTCTGTGACCCCCGGGGGCAGTGTATGTGGGGGGCAGTGTATGTGCAGCACACCTCTGTGACCCCCGGGGGCAGTGTATGTGGGGGGCAGTGTATGTGTAGTACACCTCTGTGACCCCCGGGGGGCAGTGTATGTGGGGGGCAGTGTATGTGTAGTACACCTCTGTGACCCCCGGGGGCCCTCTCCTTTCTTGCAGACTAATGTCACGCGTGCGAACTGTAATAAGATGATAATGATGTTCACGGACGGCGGGGAGGATCGGGTGCAGGATGTTTTCGAGAAGTATAATTGGCCCAACAAGACGGTAAGTGACCGCCCACAGGAGACCCCGCCCCCAGGTCCTGCGCAGAACTTCACTCTAGCTCCTCCCCCACAGGTCCGGGTCTTCACGTTCTCGGTGGGGCAGCACAACTACGACGTCACACCACTGCAGTGGATGGCCTGCGCCAACAAGGGTAAGTGTATGGGGTGATGGGGGTGGCGCCCCCTGCCTGCGCCCACCAGGGTGAGTGTATGGGGGTGGCGCCCCCTGCCTGCGCCCACCAGGGTGAGTGTATGGGGGTGATGGGGGTGGCGCCCTCCAGGGTGAGTGTATGGGGTGATGGGGGTGGCGCCCTCCAGGGTGAGTGTATGGGGTGATGGGGGTGGCGCCCTCCAGGGTGAGTGTATGGGGTGATGGGGGTGGCGCCCTCCAGGGTGAGTGTATGGGGTGATGGGGGTGGCGCCCTCCAGGGTGAGTGTATGGGGTGATGGGGGTGGCGCCCTCCAGGGTGAGTGTATGGGGGTGATGGGGGTGGCGCCCTCCAGGGTGAGTGTATGGGGGTGATGGGGGTGGCGCCCCCTGCCTGCACTCATCCCTCCTCTCCTTACAGGTTACTACTTTGAGATCCCGTCAATTGGCGCAATCCGCATAAACACTCAGGTAACGGGGCGACACCAGGGGGAGGGGGGGGGGACCCAGGGATTATTTCAGATTATTCTCTGTTGTTTCTGGGGCTCCCCCTTTGTATTTACCGGTTTGCTTGTTTTTGGGGTGACCCAGGAATATCTCGACGTTCTCGGGCGTCCGATGGTTCTGGCTGGAAATGAAGCAAAGCAAGTACAATGGACGAACGTCTACCAGGACGCACTGGTGAGGAGCACGGCGCCCCCCACAGGCCGCACACTGCCCCAATGTGTCCCTTCTACCCCAATATAACTGTCCTTCTCCTACACAGGGTCTGGGGCTGGTGGTGACCGGGACACTTCCCGTATTCAACCTGACATCATCTGGAACTGACGAATCAGGAAACCACAACAAGGTATCAACCCCCGACCCCAAATACCCCACTACATACAGATTATACACCACCACTAGGGGGAGATCACTACATACAGATTATACACCACCACTAGGGGGAGATCACTACATACAGATTATACACCACCACTAGGGGGAGATCACTACATACACATTATACACCACCACTAGGGGGAGATCACTACATACACATTATACACCACCACTAGGGGGAGATCACTACATACACATTATACACCACCACTAGGGGGAGATCACTACATACACATTATACACCACCACTAGGAGGAGATCACTACATACAGATTATACACCACCACTAGGGGGAGATCACTACATACACATTATACACCACCACTAGGGGGAGATCACTACATACAGATTATACATCACCACTAGGAGGAGATCACTACATACAGATTATACACCACCACTAGGGGGAGATCACTACATACACATTATACACCACCACTAGGGGAGATCACTACATACAGATTATACACCACCACTAGGAGGAGATCACTACATACACATTATACACCACCACTAGGAGGAGATCACTACATACACATTATACACCACCACTAGGAGGAGATCACTACATACACATTATACACCACCACTAGGGGGAGCTCACTACATACATATTATACACCACCACTAGGAGGAGATCACTACATACACATTATACACCACCACTAGGGGGAGATCACTACATACAGATTATACACCACCACTAGGAGGAGATCACTACATACACATTATACACCACCACTAGGAGGAGATCACTACATACACATTATACACCACCACTAGGGGGAGATCACTACATACACATTATACACCACCACTAGGAGGAGATCACTACATACACATTATACACCACCACTAGGAGGAGATCACTACATACAGATTATATACCACCACTAGGAGGAGATCACTACATACACATTATACACCACCACTAGGAGGAGATCACTACATACACATTATACACCACCACTAGGGGGAGATCACTACATACACATTATACACCACCACTAGGAGGAGATCACTACATACACATTATACACCACCACTAGGAGGAGATCACTACATACACATTATACATCACCACTAGGAGGAGATCACTACATACACATTATACACCACCACTAGGAGGAGATCACTACATACACATTATACACCACCACTAGGAGGAGATCACTACATACACACTATACACCACCCCTAGGAGGAGATCACTACATACACATTATACACCACCACTAGGAGGAGATCACTACATACACATTATACACCACCACTAGGGGGAGATCACTACATACAGATTATACACCACCACTAGGAGGAGATCACTACATACACATTATACACCACCACTAGGAGGAGATCACTACATACAGATTATACACCACCACTAGGGGGAGATCACTACATACACATTATATACCACCACTAGGAGGAGATCACTACATACAGATTATACACCACCACTAGGAGGAGATCACTACATACAGATTATACACCACCACTAGGGGGAGCTCACTACATACAGATTATACACCACCACTAGGAGGAGATCACTACATACAGATTATACACCACCACTAGGAGGAGATCACTACATACACATTATACACCACCACTAGGGGGAGATCACTACATACACATTATACACCACCATTAGGAGGAGATCACTACATACAGATTTTACACCACCACTAGGGGGAGATCATTACATACACATTATACACCACCACTAGGGGGAGCTCACTACATACACATTATACACCACCACTAGGAGGAGATCACTACATACACATTATACACCACCACTAGGAGGAGATCACTACATACACATTATACACCACCACTAGGAGGAGATCACTACATACACATTATACACCACCACTAGGAGGAGATCACTACATACATATTATACACCGCCACTAGGAGGAGATCACTACATACACATTATACACCACCACTAGGGGGAGATCACTACATACAGATTATACACCACCACTAGGAGGAGATCACTACATACAGATTATACACCGCCACTAGGAGGAGATCACTACATACACATTATACACCACCACTAGGGTGAGATCACTACATACAGATTATACACCACCACTAGGAGGAGATCACTACATACAGATTATACACCACCACTAGGAGGAGATCACTACATACACATTATACACCACCACTAGGGGGAGATCACTACATACAGATTATACACCACCACTAGGAGGAGATCACTACATACACATTATACACCACCACTAGGGGGAGATCACTACATACACATTATACACCACCATTAGGAGGAGATCACTACATACAGATTATACACCACCACTAGGAGGAGATCACTACATACACATTATACACCACCACTAGGAGGAGATCACTACATACACATTATACACCACCACTAGGGGGAGATCACTACATACACATTATATACCACCACTAGGAGGAGATCACTACATACAGATTATACACCACCACTAGGAGGAGATCACTACATACAGATTATACATCACCACTAGGGGGAGCTCACTACATACAGATTATACACCACCACTAGGAGGAGATCACTACATACAGATTATACACCACCACTAGGAGGAGATCACTACATACACATTATACACCACCACTAGGGGGAGCTCACTACATACACATTATACACCACCACTAGGGGGAGATCACTACATACACATTATACACCACCACTAGGGGGAGATCACTACATACAGATTATACACCACCACTAGGAGGAGATCACTACATACACATTATACACCACCACTAGGGGGAGATCACTACATACACATTATACACCACCACTAGGGGGAGATCACTACATACACATTATACACCACCACTAGGGGGAGATCACTACATACACATTATACACCACCACTAGGAGGAGATAACTACATACACATTATACACCACCACTAGGAGGAGATCACTACATACACATTATACACCACCACTAGGAGGAGATCACTACATACACATTATACACCACCACTAGGGTGAGATCACTACATACAGATTATACACCACCACTAGGAGGAGATCACTACATACAGATTATACACCACCACTAGGAGGAGATCACTACATACACATTATACACCACCACTAGGAGGAGATCACTACATACACATTATACACCACCACTAGGGGGAGATCACTACATACACATTATACACCACCATTAGGAGGAGATCACTACATACAGATTATACACCACCACTAGGAGGAGATCACTACATACACATTATACACCACCACTAGGGGGAGATCACTACATACACATTATACACCACCACTAGGAGGAGATCACTACATACAGATTATACACCACCACTAGGAGGAGATCACTACATACACATTATACACCACCACTAGGAGGAGATCACTACATACACATTATACACCACCACTAGGGGGAGATCACTACATACACATTATACACCACCATTAGGAGGAGATCACTACATACACATTATACACCACCACTAGGGGGAGATCACTACATACACATTATACACCACCACTAGGGGGAGATCACTACATACACATTATACACCACCACTAGGAGGAGATCACTACATACACATTATACACCACCACTAGGGGGAGCTCACTACATACACATTATACACCACCACTAGGGGGAGCTCACTGCATACAGATTATACACCACCACTAGGAGGAGATCACTACATACACATTATACACCACCACTAGGAGGAGATCACTACATACACATTATACACCACCACTAGGGGGAGCTCACTACATACACATTATACACCACCACTAGGGGGAGATCACTACATACACATTATACACCACCACTAGGGGGAGATCACTACATACACATTATACACCACCACTAGGAGGAGATCACTACATACACATTATACACCACCACTAGGAGGAGATCACTACATACACATTATACACCACCACTAGGGGGAGATCACTACATACACATTATACACCACCACTAGGGGGAGATCACTACATACACATTATACACCACCACTAGGAGGAGATCACTACATACACATTATACACCACCACTAGGAGGAGATCACTACATACACATTATACACCACCACTAGGGGGAGCTCACTACATACACATTATACACCACCACTAGGGGGAGATCACTACATACACATTATACACCACCACTAGGGGGAGATCACTACATACACATTATACACCACCACTAGGAGGAGATCACTACATACACATTATACACCACCACTAGGGGGAGATCACTACATACAGATTATACACCACCACTAGGAGGAGATCACTACATACACATTATACACCACCACTAGGAGGAGATCACTACATACACATTATACACCACCACTAGGGGGAGATCACTACATACACATTATACACCACCACTAGGGGGAGATCACTACATACACATTATACACCACCACTAGGGGGAGATCACTACATACACATTATACACCACCACTAGGGGGAGATCACTACATACACATTATACACCACCACTAGGGGGAGATCACTACATACACATTATACACCACCACTAGGGGGAGATCACTACATACACATTATACACCACCACTAGGGGGAGATCACTACATACAGATTATACACCACCACTAGGAGGAGATCACTACATACAGATTATACACCACCACTAGGAGGAGATCACTACATACAGATTATACACCACCACTAGGAGGAGATCACTACATACAGATTATACACCACCACTAGGAGGAGATCACTACATACAGATTATACACCACCACTAGGGGGAGATCACTACATACAGATTATACACCACCACTAGGGGGAGATCACTACATACAGATTATACACCACCACTAGGGGGAGATCACTACATACAGATTATACACCACCACTAGGGGGAGATCACTACATACAGATTATACACCACCACTAGGGGGAGATCACTACATACAGATTATACACCACCACTAGGGGGAGATCACTACATACAGATTATACACCACCACTAGGAGGAGATCACTACATACACATTATACACCACCACTAGGAGGAGATCACTACATACACATTATACACCACCACTAGGGGGAGATCACTACATACACATTATACACCACCACTAGGGGGAGATCACTACATACAGATTATACACCACCACTAGGAGGAGATCACTACATACACATTATACACCACTACTAGGGGGAGATCACTACATACAGATTATACACCACCACTAGGGGGAGATCACTACATACAGATTATACACCACCACTAGGAGGAGTTCACTACATACAGATTATACACCACCACTAGGAGGAGATCACTACATACAGATTATACACCACCACTAGGGGGAGATCATTACATACAGATTATGTAGGAGATGTCACTGATTATTCGTGTCGGTCTTGTTCCTTCTTTCCCTCAGAATCGTCAGAATCAGCTTATTCTTGGGGTTATGGGGATTGATGTTGCCCTGGACGATATCCAGAGACTGATGCCGCGTTACAGTGTAAGTGTTGGGGTGCTCTTGGTTTGGGATATGTTCCGGTGCTGCTGGTTCTGGGTCTTGTGGGTCGTGGTTCCGCTGTTATGTTCGCTCTTCTCTCCGCAGTTGGGGGCCAATGGTTACATGTTTGCCATTGATCTGAACGGTTACGTCTTGCTCCATCCCAACCTGAAGCCACAGGTAATCCTCCTGCAGATGTGCTACCCCTCTGTGTACTGCGCTGCGTCAGTGGTGGTGCCATTCATCTCTTGTGTCTTCTTTTCCTCGAAGGTCATTAACTTCCAGGAACCGGTGACCCTGGACTTCCTGGACGCCGAGCTGGAAGACGAGAACAAGGAAGAGGTGAGCGCAGTGTCCTGAGCCCTTGCCTGATGTGTGTGTATTATGCTGTAGTGATGTCCTGCGTTGCGGTGTATTATGCTGTAGTGATGTCCTGTGTTGCGGTGTATTATTATTCTGTAGTGATGTCCTGTGTTGCGGTGTATTATTATTCTGTAGTGATGTCCTGTGTTGCGGTGTATTATTATTCTGTAGTGATGTCCTGCGTTGCGGTGTATTATTCTGTAGTGATGTCCTGCGTTGCGGTGTATTATTCTGTAGTGATGTCCTGCGTTGCGGTGTATTATTCTGTAGTGATGTCCTGTGTTGCGGTGTATTATTATGCTGTAGTGATGTCCTGTGTTGCGGTGTATTATTATTCTGTAGTGATGTCCTGTGTTGCGGTGTATTATTATTCTGTAGTGATGTCCTCTGATGCGGTGTATTATTCTGTAGTGATGTCCTGCGTTGCGGTGTATTATTCTGTAGTGATGTCCTGTGTTGCGGTGTATTATTATTCTGTAGTGTTGTCCTGTGTTGCGGTGTATTATTATTCTGTAGTGATGTCCTGTGTTGCGGTGTATTATTATTCTGTAGTGATGTCCTGTGTTGCGGTGTATTATTATTCTGTAGTGATGTCCTGTGTTGCGGTGTATTATTATTCTGTAGTGATGTCCTGTGTTGCGGTGTATTATTATTCTGTAGTGATGTCCTGCGTTGCGGTGTATTATTCTGTAGTGATGTCCTGTGTTGCGGTGTATTATTATTCTGTAGTGATGTCCTGTGTTGCGGTGTATTATTATTCTGTAGTGATGTCCTGCGTTGCGGTGTATTATTCTGTAGTGATGTCCTGCGTTGCGGTGTATTTGCTGGTGTCCGTTTATATATAATTTCTGTGTCTTCTCCCAGATCCGAAGGAGAATGATCGATGGTCTGGAGGGCCACCAGTTTATCCGGACCCTGGTGAAGTCTCTGGATGAGGTAGGATACGGGGGGGCCGGGGGTGAGGGGTGAGGTTCAGACCTTTGCTGTCACTGAGGGTCACACACAGGTGCAGACATTTAGGGTTGTGTATTTAGGGGACACTCGGTGTGCGGGCAGGGAGGTTGTTGGGTCACTTGTAGTGTGACCAGTATGGTGGGGTCACTTGGGATGGGGTGACGCGGGTGGTGAGGTGGGGGCGACACGGGCAGCGGGTGGTGCGGTGGGGGCGACACGGGCAGCGGGCGGTGAGGTGGGGGCGACGCGGGCGTTGAGGTGGGGGCGACGCGGGCGGTGGGGGTGGCGCGGACAACGGGCGGTGAGGTGGGGGCGGCGAGGTGGGGCGACGCGGGCGGCGAGGTGGGGGCGACGCAGGCAGCGCGTGGTGAGGTGGGGGGGGACGCGGGCAGTGAGGTGGGGGCGACGCGGGCAGCGGGCGGAGAGGTGCGGGCGGAGAGGTGGGGGCGACGCGGGCGGAGAGGTGGGGGCGACGCAGGCAGCGCGTGGTGAGGTGGGGGGGACGCGGGCAGTGAGGTGGGGGCGACGCGGGCAGCGGGCGGAGAGGTGGGGGCGACGCGGGCAGCGGGCGGAGAGGTGCGGGCGGAGAGGTGGGGGCGACGCGGGCGGAGAGGTGGGGGCGACGCGGGCAGCGGGCGGAGAGGTGGGGGTCACAGGGTAGTTAGTTCCCTAGGGACCTCACTGAGACCCATTGGTCTAAAACTTAACTTTTAATATAATAAACAATACAAGATGTTATTTGGATTGCTTAAACCTATTAAAGACACAATTAAAATTCTATAAATCGATGGCGTTGGGATGTATTATTATCTGTGAACAAGTCTGAGTAGGCTATAGCCCCGGCACCCCGTCGGCGAAACATGTCGGGGGGGCCATAATCTAAATCTTTTTTAGATAGCAATGAAATGGCTGTTAGTTCTCGTGTCCGTTAATAGTAAGAAAGTGAGGAGGAAGTGTGTATAACAGCTTACAGATAGGGAGGAGGAAGTGTGTATAACAGAGGTTACAGATAAGGAGGAGGAAGTGTGTATAACAGAGGTTACAGATAGGGAGGAGGAAGTGTGTATAACAGAGCTTACAGATAGGGAGGAGGAAGTGTGTATAACAGCTTACAGATAGGGAGGAGGAAGTGTGTATAACAGAGCTTACAGATAGGGAGGAGGAAGTGTGTATAACAGAGGTTACAGATAGGGAGGAGGAAGTGTGTATAACAGAGGTTACAGATAAGGAGGAGGAAGTGTGTATAACAGAGCTTACAGATAGGGAGGAGGAAGTGTGTATAACAGAGGTTACAGATAGGGAGGAGGAAGTGTGTATAACAGAGGTTACAGATAAGGAGGAGGAAGTGTGTATAACAGAGCTTACAGATAGGGAGGAGGAAGTGTGTATAACAGAGGTTACAGATAGGGAGGAGGAAGTGTGTATAACAGAGGTTACAGATAAGGAGGAGGAAGTGTGTATAACAGAGCTTACAGATAGGGAGGAGGAAGTGTGTATAACAGAGGTTACAGATAGGGAGGAGGAAGTGTGTATAACGGAGCTTACAGATAGGGAGGAGGAAGTGTGTATAACGGAGCTTACAGATAGGGAGGAGGAAGTGTGTATAACAGAGGTTACAGATAGGGAGGAGGAAGTGTGTATAACAGAGCTTACAGATAGGGAGGAGGAAGTGTGTATAACAGAGCTTACAGATAGGGAGGAGGAAGTGTGTATAACAGAGGTTACAGATAGGGAGGAGGAAGTGTGTATAACAGAGGTTACAGATAGGGAGGAGGAAGTGTGTATAACAGAGCTTACAGATAGGGAGGAGGAAGTGTGTATAACAGAGGTTACAGATAGGGAGGAGGAAGTGTGTATAACAGAGGTTACAGATAGGGAGGAGGAAGTGTGTATAACAGAGGTTACAGATAGGGAGGAGGAAGTGTGTATAACAGAGGTTACAGATAGGGAGGAGGAAGTGTGAATAACAGAGGTTACAGATAGGGAGGAGGAAGTGTGTATAACAGAGGATACAGATAGGGAGGAGGAAGTGTGTATAACAGAGCTTACAGATAGGGAGGAGGAAGTGTGTATAACAGAGGTTACAGATAGGGAGGAGGAAGTGTGTATAACAGCTTACAGATAGGGAGGAGGAAGTGTGTATAACAGAGCTTACAGATAGGGAGGAGGAAGTGTGTATAACAGCTTACAGATAGGGAGGAGGAAGTGTGTATAACAGAGCTTACAGATAGGGAGGAGGAAGTGTGTATAACAGAGGTTACAGATAGGGAGGAGGAAGTGTGTATAACAGAGGTTACAGATAAGGAGGAGGAAGTGTGTATAACAGAGCTTACAGATAGGGAGGAGGAAGTGTGTATAACAGAGGTTACAGATAGGGAGGAGGAAGTGTGTATAACAGAGGTTACAGATAAGGAGGAGGAAGTGTGTATAACAGAGCTTACAGATAGGGAGGAGGAAGTGTGTATAACAGAGGTTACAGATAGGGAGGAGGAAGTGTGTATAACGGAGCTTACAGATAGGGAGGAGGAAGTGTGTATAACAGAGGTTACAGATAGGGAGGAGGAAGTGTGTATAACGGAGCTTACAGATAGGGAGGAGGAAGTGTGTATAACAGAGGTTACAGATAAGGAGGAGGAAGTGTGTATAACAGCTTACAGATAGGGAGGAGGAAGTGTGTATAACAGCTTACAGATAGGGAGGAGGAAGTGTGTATAACAGCTTACAGATAAGGAGGAGGAAGTGTGTATAACAGAGGTTACAGATAGGGAGGAGGAAGTGTGTATAACAGCTTACAGATAGGGAGGAGGAAGTGTGTATAACAGCTTACAGATAGGGAGGAGGAAGTGTGTATAACAGCTTACAGATAGGGAGGAGGAAGTGTGTATAACAGCTTACAGATAGGGAGGAGGAAGTGTGTATAACAGGTTACAGATAAGGAGGAGGAAGTGTGTATAACAGAGGTTACAGATAGGGAGGAGGAAGTGTGTATAACAGCTTACAGATAGGGAGGAGGAAGTGTGTATAACAGCTTACAGATAGGGAGGAGGAAGTGTGTATAACAGCTTACAGATAGGGAGGAGGAAGTGTGTATAACAGAGGTTACAGATAGGGAGGAGGAAGTGTGTATAACAGGTTACAGATAGGGAGGAGGAAGTGTGTATAACAGCTTACAGATAGGGAGGAGGAAGTGTGTATAACGGAGCTTACAGATAGGGAGGAGGAAGTGTGTATAACAGAGGTTACAGATGGGGAGGAGGAAGTGTGTATAACAGCTTACAGATAGTGAGGAGGAAGTGTGTATAACAGAGGTTACAGATAGGGAGGAGGAAGTGTGTATAACAGCTTACAGATAGTGAGGAGGAAGTGTGTATAACAGCTTACAGATAGTGAGGAGGAAGTGTGTATAACGGAGCTTACAGATAGGGAGGAGGAAGTGTGTATAACAGAGGTTACAGATAGGGAGGAGGAAGTGTGTATAACAGAGGTTACAGATAGGGAGGAGGAAGTGTGTATAACAGAGGTTACAGATAGGGAGGAGGAAGTGTGTATAACAGAGGTTACAGATAGGGAGGAGGAAGTGTGTATAACAGCTTACAGATAGGGAGGAGGAAGTGTGTATAACAGCTTACAGATAGGGAGGAGGAAGTGTGTATAACGGAGCTTACAGATAGGGAGGAGGAAGTGTGTATAACGGAGCTTACAGATAGGGAGGAGGAAGTGTGTATAACGGAGCTTACAGATAGGGAGGAGGAAGTGTGTATAATGGGGCTTACAGATAGGGAGGAGGAAGTGTGTATAACAGCTTACAGATAAGGAGGAGGAAGTGTGTATAACAGCTTACAGATAGGGAGGAGGAAGTGTGTATAACAGCTTACAGATAGGGAGGAGGAAGTGTGTATAACGGAGGTTACAGATAAGGAGGAGGAAGTGTGTATAACAGCTTACAGATAGGGAGGAGGAAGTGTGTATAACAGAGGTTACAGATAAGGAGGAGGAAGTGTGTATAACAGCTTACAGATAGGGAGGAGGAAGTGTGTATAACAGCTTACAGATAGGGAGGAGGAAGTGTGTATAACGGAGGTTACAGATAAGGAGGAGGAAGTGTGTATAACAGCTTACAGATAGGGAGGAGGAAGTGTGTATAACAGCTTACAGATAGGGAGGAGGAAGTGTGTATAACAGAGGTTACAGATAAGGAGGAGGAAGTGTGTATAACAGCTTACAGATAGGAAGGAGGAAGTGTGTATAACAGCTTACAGATAGGGAGGAGGAAGTGTGTATAACAGCTTACAGATAGGGAGGAGGAAGTGTGTATAACAGCTTACAGATAGGGAGGAGGAAGTGTGTATAACAGAGGTTACAGATAAGGAGGAGGAAGTGTGTATAACAGAGCTTACAGATAGGGAGGAGGAAGTGTGTATAACAGAGGTTACAGATAGGGAGGAGGAAGTGTGTGTATAACAGAGGTTACAGATAAGGAGGAGGAAGTGTGTATAACAGAGCTTACAGATAGGGAGGAGGAAGTGTGTATAACAGAGGTTACAGATAGGGAGGAGGAAGTGTGTATAACAGCTTACAGATAAGGAGGAGGAAGTGTGTATAACAGAGGTTACAGATAGGGAGGAGGAAGTGTGTATAACAGCTTACAGATAGGGAGGAGGAAGTGTGTATAACAGCTTACAGATAGGGAGGAGGAAGTGTGTATAACAGAGGTTACAGATAGGGAGGAGGAAGTGTGTATAACGGGGCTTACAGATAGGGAGGAGGAAGTGTGTATAACGGAGGTTACAGATAGGGAGGAGGAAGTGTGTATAACAGCTTACAGATAGGGAGGAGGAAGTGTGTATAACAGCTTACAGATAGGGAGGAGGAAGTGTGTATAACGGAGCTTACAGATAGGGAGGAGGAAGTGTGTATAACGGAGCTTACAGATAGGGAGGAGGAAGTGTGTATAACAGAGGTTACAGATAGGGAGGAGGAAGTGTGTATAACAGAGGTTACAGATAGGGAGGAGGAAGTGTGTATAACAGCTTACAGATAGGGAGGAGGAAGTGTGTATAACAGAGGTTACAGATAGGGAGGAGGAAGTGTGTATAACAGAGGTTACAGATAGGGAGGAGGAAGTGTGTATAACAGCTTACAGATAGGGAGGAGGAAGTGTGTATAACAGCTTACAGATAGGGAGGAGGAAGTGTGTATAACGGAGCTTACAGATAGGGAGGAGGAAGTGTGTATAACGGAGCTTACAGATAGGGAGGAGGAAGTGTGTATAATGGGGCTTACAGATAGGGAGGAGGAAGTGTGTATAACAGAGGTTACAGATAGGGAGGAGGAAGTGTGTATAACAGAGGTTACAGATAGGGAGGAGGAAGTGTGTATAACAGCTTACAGATAGGGAGGAGGAAGTGTGTATAACGGAGGTTACAGATAAGGAGGAGGAAGTGTGTATAACAGCTTACAGATAGGGAGGAGGAAGTGTGTATAACAGAGGTTACAGATAAGGAGGAGGAAGTGTGTATAACAGCTTACAGATAGGGAGGAGGAAGTGTGTATAACAGCTTACAGATAGGGAGGAGGAAGTGTGTATAACAGCTTACAGATAGGGAGGAGGAAGTGTGTATAACAGCTTACAGATAGGGAGGAGGAAGTGTGTATAACAGCTTACAGATAAGGAGGAGGAAGTGTGTATAACAGAGGTTACAGATAGGGAGGAGGAAGTGTGTATAACAGCTTACAGATAGGGAGGAGGAAGTGTGTATAACAGCTTACAGATAGGGAGGAGGAAGTGTGTATAACAGAGGTTACAGGTAGGGAGGAGGAAGTGTGTATAACAGGTTACAGATAGGGAGGAGGAAGTGTGTATAACGGAGGTTACAGATAGGGAGGAGGAAGTGTGTATAACAGCTTACAGATAGGGAGGAGGAAGTGTGTATAACGGAGCTTACAGATAGGGAGGAGGAAGTGTGTATAACGGAGCTTACAGATAGGGAGGAGGAAGTGTGTATAACGGAGCTTACAGATAGGGAGGAGGAAGTGTGTATAACGGAGCTTACAGATAGGGAGGAGGAAGTGTGTATAACAGAGGTTACAGATGGGGAGGAGGAAGTGTGTATAACAGCTTACAGATAGGGAGGAGGAAGTGTGTATAACAGAGGTTACAGATAGGGAGGAGGAAGTGTGTATAACAGCTTACAGATAGTGAGGAGGAAGTGTGTATAACAGCTTACAGATAGTGAGGAGGAAGTGTGTATAACGGAGCTTACAGATAGGGAGGAGGAAGTGTGTATAACAGAGGTTACAGATAGTGAGGAGGAAGTGTGTATAACAGCTTACAGATAGGGAGGAGGAAGTGTGTATAACAGAGGTTACAGATAGGGAGGAGGAAGTGTGTATAACAGAGGTTACAGATAGGGAGGAGGAAGTGTGTATAACAGCTTACAGATAGGGAGGAGGAAGTGTGTATAACAGCTTACAGATAGGGAGGAGGAAGTGTGTATAACGGAGCTTACAGATAGGGAGGAGGAAGTGTGTATAACGGAGCTTACAGATAGGGAGGAGGAAGTGTGTATAACGGAGCTTACAGATAGGGAGGAGGAAGTGTGTATAATGGGGCTTACAGATAGGGAGGAGGAAGTGTGTATAACAGAGGTTACAGATAAGGAGGAGGAAGTGTGTATAACAGCTTACAGATAGGGAGGAGGAAGTGTGTATAACAGCTTACAGATAGGGAGGAGGAAGTGTGTATAACGGAGGTTACAGATAAGGAGGAGGAAGTGTGTATAACAGCTTACAGATAGGGAGGAGGAAGTGTGTATAACAGCTTACAGATAGGGAGGAGGAAGTGTGTATAACGGAAGTTACAGATAAGGAGGAGGAAGTGTGTATAACAGCTTACAGATAGGGAGGAGGAAGTGTGTATAACAGCTTACAGATAGGGAGGAGGAAGTGTGTATAACAGAGGTTACAGATAAGGAGGAGGAAGTGTGTATAACAGCTTACAGATAGGGAGGAGGAAGTGTGTATAACAGCTTACAGATAGGGAGGAGGAAGTGTGTATAACAGCTTACAGATAGGGAGGAGGAAGTGTGTATAACAGCTTACAGATAGGGAGGAGGAAGTGTGTATAACAGCTTACAGATAGGGAGGAGGAAGTGTGTATAACAGAGGTTACAGATAAGGAGGAGGAAGTGTGTATAACAGAGGTTACAGATAAGGAGGAGGAAGTGTGTATAACAGCTTACAGATAGGGAGGAGGAAGTGTGTATAACAGCTTACAGATAGGGAGGAGGAAGTGTGTATAACAGCTTACAGATAGGGAGGAGGAAGTGTGTATAACAGCTTACAGATAAGGAGGAGGAAGTGTGTATAACAGAGGTTACAGATAGGGAGGAGGAAGTGTGTATAACAGAGGTTACAGATAAGGAGGAGGAAGTGTGTATAACAGCTTACAGATAGGGAGGAGGAAGTGTGTATAACAGCTTACAGATAGGGAGGAGGAAGTGTGTATAACAGAGGTTACAGATAAGGAGGAGGAAGTGTGTATAACAGCTTACAGATAGGGAGGAGGAAGTGTGTATAACAGCTTACAGATAGGGAGGAGGAAGTGTGTATAACAGCTTACAGATAGGGAGGAGGAAGTGTGTATAACAGCTTACAGATAGGGAGGAGGAAGTGTGTATAACAGCTTACAGATAGGGAGGAGGAAGTGTGTATAACAGCTTACAGATAGGGAGGAGGAAGTGTGTATAACAGAGGTTACAGATAAGGAGGAGGAAGTGTGTATAACAGAGGTTACAGATAAGGAGGAGGAAGTGTGTATAACAGCTTACAGATAGGGAGGAGGAAGTGTGTATAACAGCTTACAGATAGGGAGGAGGAAGTGTGTATAACAGCTTACAGATAGGGAGGAGGAAGTGTGTATAACAGCTTACAGATAGGGAGGAGGAAGTGTGTATAACAGAGGTTACAGATAGGGAGGAGGAAGTGTGTATAACAGCTTACAGATAGGGAGGAGGAAGTGTGTATAACAGAGGTTACAGATAGGGAGGAGGAAGTGTGTATAACAGAGGTTACAGATAGGGAGGAGGAAGTGTGTATAACAGAGGTTACAGATAGGGAGGAGGAAGTGTGTATAACAGCTTACAGATAGGGAGGAGGAAGTGTGTATAACAGAGGTTACAGATAGGGAGGAGGAAGTGTGTATAACAGAGGTTACAGATAGGGAGGAGGAAGTGTGTATAACAGCTTACAGATAGGGAGGAGGAAGTGTGTATAACAGAGGTTACAGATAGGGAGGAGGAAGTGTGTATAACGGAGCCTACAGATAAGGAGGACTCCTCGCGGACCCGCACACCAGCACGTAGCGGCAGTGAACTATAGCACCAGCGAACACAGTCGCTACAACAATGTTGCAGATTCAATAAATGATGTTACAATGTTACAGACTTAGTACACAGGTGAATTAGAGTCACACCTCTGGCGCCCCCTGGTGCTTCTCCCTACATTGGATCGACACAATAGCCAACTGCGCTTGTTCACAGATAATAATACATCCCAACGCCATCGATTTATAGAATTTTAATTGTGTCTTTAATAGGTTTAAGCAATCCAAATAACATCTTGTATTGTTTATTATATTAAAAGTTAAGTTTTAGACCAATGGGTCTCAGTGAGGTCCCTAGGGACCATTTTTGTTAATAACTATTGAGGTGGGGGTGACACGGGCAGCGGGTGGCGAGGTGGGGGTGAAAGGCGGTGCAGGTGGCGAGGTGGGGGTGACACGGGCAGCGGGTGGCGAGGTGGGGGTGAAAGGCGGTGCAGGTGGCGAGGTGGGGGTGACACGGGCAGCGGGTGGCGAGGTGGGGGTGAAAGGCGGTGCAGGTGGCGAGGTGGGGGTGACACGGGCAGCGGGTGGCGAGGTGGGGGTGAAAGGCGGTGCAGGTGGCGAGGTGGGGGTGACACGGGCAGCGGGTGGCGAGGTGGGGGTGAAAGGCGGTGCAGGTGGCGAGGTGGGGCTGACACGGGCAGCGGGTGGCGAGGTGGGGGTGAAAGGCGGTGCAGGTGGCGAGGTGGGGGTGACACGGGCAGCGGGTGGCGAGGTGGGGGTGAAAGGCGGTGCAGGTGGCGAGGTGGGGGTGAAAGGCGGTGCGGGTGGAGAGGCGGGGGTGACACACGGTGCGGGTGGAGAGGCGGGGGTGACACACGGTGCGGGTGGAGAGGCGGGGGTGACACACGGTGCGGGTGGAGAGGCGGGGGTGAAAGGCGGTGCGGGTGGAGAGGCGGGGGTGACACACGGTGCGGGTGGAGAGGCGGGGGTGACACACGGTGCGGGTGGCGAGGTGGGGGTGACACACGGTGCGGCAGTAAGGGAGGTTCTACCCCGGGTGGGTTATTTTCTCACACCGATCTGTTATTTGCCCACAGAGATACATTGATGAAGTGGAGCGGACGTACACCTACGCCCCGATACACAGCACTAACTACAGGTGAGCGGGGCCCGGACTCCTAGGGGCCACATCATAGGGGTCACCCGGAGCTGGGCACAGTGCACTCTTCTAGCAGCGCTGGCCAGCCGGGTCCCCTCGGGGTATGGGGGCCGCAGGTCTGTAGATGGCGCTGCGCTCCTCATCCTGAGCCCCCAGTACAATGATGTAGTGGAGGGCACAGTGTGTGGTGTAGTGTGCGGCTCCTCTGAACCTCTAGTAACAATTTCTCTCCCCCTCCCCCTCCCCCTCTCCTGTCCACCCCCAATTCTCCGGCTTTTCTTTACCTTCTCTCCTCCTAATTCCCCTACACCCTAATAACCTCTATCTCACGTTACCTCTATCTCCTGCACCCCTTTTCTCACCCACATTTATCCCACTTTCCTGCACCTGTCCCCTCTCCATTTATTCCTCCTCACCTGAATGCTTTCTGCCCCCTCCTTCCTGCCCTCACCCGCTTTTGCCCCTCCTGTCTTCCCTCCATTTCTCTCATTTGCCCCTTCAATCTCTTCCCATTTTCCATATCTCTATTTGCTCTTCTCTCTTGAAATTCTCCTTTCAACACCTTTCCCTTCTCCCTCTTCTTCTCCCTCTTCTTCTTCTTCTCCCTCTTCTTCTTCTTCTCCCTCTTCTTCTTCTTCTCCCTCTTCTTCTTCTTCTCCCTCTTCTTCTTCTTCTCCCTCTTCTTCTTCTTCTCCCTCTTCTTCTTCTTCTCCCTCTTCTTCTTCTTCCCTCTTCTTCTTCTTCTCCCTCTTCTTCTTCTTCTCCCTCTTCTTCTTCTTCTCCCTCTTCTTCTTCTTCTCCCTCTTCTTCTTCTTCTCCCTCTCTTCTTCTTCTCCCTCTTCTTCTTCTTCTCCCTCTTCTTCTTCTTCTCCCTCTTCTTCTCCCTCTTCTTCTCCCTCTCTCGCCCTTCTTCCCCCTTCTTTCCCTCTCTCGCCCTTCTTCCCCCTTCTTTCCTCTCTCTCGCCCTTCTTCCCCCCTTCTTTCCTCTCTCTCGCCCTTCTTCCCCCCTTCTTTCCTCTCTCTCGCCCTTCTTCCCCCTTCTTTCCTCTCTCTCGCCCTTCTTCCCCCCTTCTTTCCTCTCTCTCGCCCTTCTTCCCCCTTCTTTCCTCTCTCTCGCCCTTCTTCCCCCTTCTTTCCTCTCTCTCGCCCCTTCTTCCCCCTCTTTCCTCTCTCTCGCCCTTCTCCCCCTCTCTCGCCTTCTTCCCCCCTCTCTCGCCCTTCTTCCCCCCTCTCTCTCGCCCTTCTTCCCCCCTCTCTCTCGCCCTTCTTCCCCCCTCTCTCTCGCCCTTCTTCCCCCTCTCTCGCCCTTCTTCCCCCTCTCTCGCCCTTCTTCCCCCCTCTCTCTCGCCCTTCTTCCCCCTCTCTCTCGCCCTTCTTCCCCCTCTCTCTCGCCCTTCTTCCCCCCTCTCTCTCGCCCTTCTTCCCCCCTCTCTCTCGCCCTTCTTACCCCTCCCTCTCTCTCGCCCTTCTTCCCCCTCCTCTCTCGCCCTTCTTCCCCCTCTCTCTCGCCCTTCTTCCCCCCTCTCTCTCGCCCTTCTTCCCCCCCTCTCTCCCTCTCTTCCCCTCTCTCTCGCCTCTCTTCCCTCTCTCTCGCCCTTCTTCCCCCCTCTCTCGCCCTTCTTCCCCCCTCCTCTCGCCCTTCTTCCCCCCTCTCTCTCGCCCTTCTTCCCCCCTCTCTCTCGCCCTTCTTCCCCCCTCTCTCTCGCCCTTCTTCCCCCCTCTCTCTCGCCCTTCTTCCCCCCTCTCTCTCGCCCTTCTTCCCCCCTCTCTCCTCTCTCTCGCCTCTCTCTCGCCCTTCTTCCCCCCTCTCTCGCCCTTCTTCCCCCTCTCTCTCGCCCTTCTTCCCCCCTCTCTCTCGCCCTTCTTCCCCCCTCTCTCTCGCCCTTCTTCCCCCCTCTCTCTCGCCCTTCTTCCCCCTCTCTCTCGCCCTTCTTCCCCCCTCTCTCTCGCCCTTCTTCCCCCTCTCTCCTCTCTCTCGCCTCTCTCTCGCCCTTCTTCCCCCTCTCTCGCCCTTCTTCCCCCCTCTCTCTCGCCCTTCTTCCCCCCTCTCTCTCGCCCTTCTTCCCCCCTCTCTCTCGCCCTTCTTCCCCCCTCTCTCTCGCCTTCTTCCCCCCTCTCTCTCGCCCTTCTTCCCCCCTCTCTCTCGCCCTTCTTCCCCCTCTCTCTCGCCCTTCTTCCCCCCTCTCTCTCGCCCTTCTTCCCCCCTCTCTCTCGCCCTTCTTCCCCCCTCTCTCTCGCCCTTCTTCCCCCTCTCTCTCGCCCTTCTTCCCCCCTCTCTCTCGCCCTTCTTCCCCCTCTCTCTCGCCCTTCTTCCCCCTCTCTCTCGCCCTTTTCCCCCCTCTCTCTCGCCCTTCTTCCCCCTCTCTCTCGCCCTTCTTCCCCTCTCTCTCGCCCTTCTTCCCCCTCTCTCTCGCCCTTCTTCCCCCCCTCTCTCTCGCCCTTCTTCCCCCCTCTCTCTCGCCCTTCTTCCCCCCTCTCTCTCGCCCTTCTTCCCCCCTCTCTCTCGCCCTTCTTCCCCCCTCTCTCTCGCCCTTCTTCCCCCCTCTCTCTCGCCCTTCTTCCCCCTCTCTCTCGCCCTTCTTCCCCCCTCTCTCTCGCCCTTCTTCCCCCTCTCTCTCGCCCTTCTTCCCCCCTCTCTCTCGCCCTTCTTCCCCCCTCTCTCTCGCCCTTCTTCCCCCCTCTCTCTCGCCCTTCTTCCCCCTCTCTCTCGCCCTTCTTCCCCCCTCTCTCTCGCCCTTCTTCCCCCCTCTCTCTCGCCCTTCTTCCCCCCTCTCTCTCGCCCTTCTTCCCCCCTCTCTCCTCTCTCTTGCCCTTCTCCCCCCTACCTCTCTCCTCTCTCTTGCCCTTCTACTCCCTCCCTCTCTCCTCTCTCTTGCCCCTCCCTCTTTCCTCTCTCTTGCCCTTCTCCCCCTCCCTCTCTCCTCTCTCTTGCCCCTCCCTCTTTCCTCTCTCTTGCCCTTCTCCCCCTCCCTCTCTCCTCTCTCTTGCCCCTCCCTCTCTCCTCTCTCTTGCCCTTCTCCCCCCTCCCTCTTTCCTCTCTCTTGCCCCTCCCTCTCTCCTCTCTCTTGCCCCTCCCTCTCTCCTCTCTCTTGCCCCTCCCTCTCCCCTCCCTCTCCCCTCTCTCTCCCCTCTCTCTTGCCCCTCCCTCTCTCCTCTCTCTTGCCCCTCCCTCTTTCCTCTCTCTTGCCCCTCCCTCTCTCCTCTCTCTTGCCCCTCCCTCTCTCCTCTCTCTTGCCCCTCTCTCTCTCCTCTCTCTTGCCCCTCCCTCTCTCCTCTCTCTTGCCCCTCCCTCTCTCCTCTCTCTTGCCCCTCCCTCTCTCTCCTCTCTCGCCCCTCCCTCTCTCCTCTCTCTCTTGCCCTTCTCCCCCTCCCTCTCTCCTCTCTTGCCCCTCTCTCTCCGGTCCGGCAGCCTGGGTCTGGTGTTGCCCCTGTACAGCTCCTATTACCTCCGCGCTAATCTGAGTGATCAGATCCTCCAGGTGCAGTGTAAGTTCCCCCTTTGCTTGTGTGTCTCCCAGTGCGCCCCCTTTTCCTGTCCCCCAGCTCACGCCTGCCCCGGTCATCCCCCGGAGCTGTCATTGTGAAGGGGGTAGATGTCTGGGGGTAAGGGCAGTAGTTGGCAGCATGCGGAGCCTGGCGCTCACCCGGGAGGTTGTGTGCATGAGACTTCTCTGTCCATCGGATCATAATGAATGTCTTTCAGTTTAATTCATTCAGATTAATCTCTGAATCAGATACAGCGCTCTCTTACACCAGCGCTCTCTTACACCAGCGCTCTCTTACACCAGCGCTCTCTTACACTCTGCCCCTCTCACCAGCGCTCTCTTACACCAGCGCTCTCTTACACCAGCGCTCTCTTACACCAGCGCTCTCTTACACCAGCGCTCTCTTACACCAGCGCTCTCTTACACCAGCGCTCTCCTACACTATGCCCCTCTCACCAGCGCTCTCTTACACCAGCGCTCTCTTACACCAGCGCTCTCTTACACCAGCGCTCTCTTACACCAGCGCTCTCTTACACCAGCGCTCTCTTACAC
>NC_092420.1:1886178-1893678 GCF_040894005.1 Engystomops pustulosus
CCTCCTGTGTCATCTCCTCCGCCTCGTGGGACCCTCGTCCATCTCCCCCTCCATCCTCCTGATGTGATTACTGCCTTCTCTGATCCCGAGTCTCATGTGGCGCCGGCAGCAGCTACGTGTGTGTATATATATATACTCATGGCCATATATATATATACCGGGAAGGCGGCTGGTTCTTGGCCCAATGTTGCTCTGGTGATTAAGGGGTTAAATCAGGCAAGTAATGGTCGCTCCCTCCTGCCCCTGACCCCCCTCTGTCTCCAGATGTCTCTGACCCTCTTCTTTTCTTGTTCCCCCTGTCTGTTGCCCCCCGTCTTCACCCTCATCTGCCTTGCTGCCCCTCCACGTGTGGCCACCGGACTCGTGGCCTCCATCTAGTGATCATGAATGGGTATTAGTTTTGGTTACACCCGTCTCCCCACCTCCTCTCACCCCTTCCACCTTCTCTATTTCGGCACAAGCTGGGAGGGGGCCGTGCTGAGTGTTGTGCAGTGGGTTCAGGGGATGATTGGATTTTTGGGGGGCTGGGGGGGTCTTGATTTGGTGACTTTGCGGCAGCTTTGGGCGGATGATCTTTTTGGGACCAGCACGGACCCCTGCAGCTTCTGCCCGGTGATCCTGTATTGGCAATGCTGATGAAACAATGGTAGTGTTATACGGACCCCCACTCCCCTCATCGCTTGCCCTCCCCTCCCCCCTCTAGTAGAAGGTAACAGTCCAATCAGCTGCGTGTTTCCAGGCCACCCCACAGTTCCGCACCCCAGTGCATTGTGGGAGGTGAATTTATGGCAACATCGTATCAAAAAGAAACTAAATATCGTTCTATTAGCAAAAACGCATCTGCTCCAAAGTGTCATCCAATCCGAAGCCAGACTTCCCAGCGGTGCCGCCCCAGTCCCCCACAATGCACTCTGCCTCCTGTCTGGGTGGCCCTATGCTTGGACTGACTTGCTGGGTATCGGTGTCATAGGTGCCTGACACAGTATTTCTGTGCACCCAAGTACTTCATGCATGTCTCATGGCCACTTACCGGCCACCTACCAGCCTAGTCACTCCTGTATGTACATGCACACAATGAATGTAGCGCCCACTACTGAAACCAGATCCACCCACTATCTAGAGGTAAGTAGTCTTCATTCCTATGCAGGAGCTCAAACTCTGACACAGCAACTCACCAAGTAAATATATCAAAGCATAAGCAGTCACTGACTACCTACATGACATGTACCAACCGCACTCCACCAGCAGAATAGTGAGTGCAGCTCTGGGGTATAATACAGGATGTAACTCAGGATCAGTACAGGATAAGTAATGGCATGTATGTACACAGTGACTGCACCAGCAGCAGAATAGTGAGTGCAGCTCTGGGGTATAATACAGGATGTAACTCAGGATCAGTACAGGATAAGTAATGCCATGTATGTACAGTGACTGCACCAGCAGCAGAATAGTGAGTGCAGCTCTGGGGTATAGTACAGGATAAGTAATGTCATGTATGTACACAGTGACTGCACCAGCAGCAGAATAGTGAGTGCAGCTCTGGGGTATAATACAGGATGTAACTCAGGATCAGTACAGGATAAGTAATGTCATGTATGTACACAGTGACTGCACCAGCAGCAGAATAGTGAGTGCAGCTCTGGGGTATAATACAGGATGTAACTCAGGATCAGTACAGGATAAGTAATGTCATGTATGTACACAGTGACTGCACCAGGAGCAGTATAGTGAGTGCAGCTCTGGGGTATAATACAGGATGTAACTCAGGATCAGTACAGGATAAGTAATGTCATGTATGTACACAGTGACTGCATCCCCAGCAGCAGAATAGTTAGTGCAGCTCTGGAGTATAATACAGGATGTAACTCAGGATCAGTACAGGATAAGTAATGTCATGTATGTACACAGTGACTGCACCAGCAGCAGAATAGTGAGTGCAGCTCTGGAGTATAATACAGGATGTAACTCAGGATCAGTACAGGATAAGTAATGTCATGTATGTACACAGTGACTGCACCAGCAGCAGAATAGTGAGTGCAGCTCTGGGGTATAATACAGGATGTAACTCAGGATCAGTACAGGATAAGTAATGTCATGTATGTACACAGTGACTGCACCAGCAGCAGAATAGTGAGTGCAGCTCTGGGGTATAATACAGGATGTAACTCAGGATCAGTACAGGATAAGTAATGTCATGTATGTACACAGTGACTGCACCAGCAGCAGAATAGTGATTGCAGCTCTGGGGTATAATACAGGATGTAACTCAGGATCAGTACAGGATAAGTAATGTCATGTATGTACACAGTGACTGCACCAGCAGCAGAATAGTGAGTGCAGCTCTGGAGTATAATACAGGATGTAACTCAGGATCAGTACAGGATAAGTAATGCCATGTATGTACAGTGACTGCACCAGCAGCAGAATAGTGAGTGCAGCTCTGGGGTATAGTACAGGATAAGTAATGTCATGTATGTACACAGTGACTGCACCAGCAGCAGAATAGTGAGTGCAGCTCTGGAGTATAATACAGGATGTAACTCAGGATCAGTACAGGATAAGTAATGTCATGTATGTACACAGGGACTGCACCAGCAGCAGAATAGTGAGTGTAGCTCTGGAGTATAATACAGGATGTAACTCAGGATCAGTACAGGATAAGTAATATCATGTATGTACACAGTGACTCCTCCAGCAGCAGAATAGTGAGTGCAGCTCTGGGGTATAGTACAGGATAAGTAATGTCATGTATGTACACAGAGACTGCACCAGCAGCAGAATAGTGAGTGCAGCTCTGGGCTATAATACAGGATGTAACTCAGGATCAGTACAGGATAAGTAATGTCATGTATGTACAGTGACTGCACCAGCAGCAGAATAGTGAGTGCAGCTCTGGAGTATAATACAGGATGTAACTCAGGATCAGTACAGGATAAGTAATGTCATGTATGTACACAGTGACTGCACCAGCAGCAGAATAGTGAGTGCAGCTCTGGGGTATAATACAGGATGTAACTCAGGATCAGTACAGGATAAGTAATGTCATGTATGTACACAGTGACTGCACCAGCAGCAGAATAGTGAGTGCAGCTCTGGGGTATAATACAGGATGTAACCCAGGATCAGTACAGGATAAGTAATGTCATGTATGTACACAGTGACTGCACCAGCAGCAGAATAGTGAGCGCAGCTCTGGAGTATAATACAGGATGTAACTCAGGATCAGTACAGGATAAGTAATGTCATGTATGTACACAGTGACTGCACCAGCAGCAGAATAGTGAGCGCAGCTCTGGAGTATAATACAGGATGTAACTCAGGATCAGTACAGGATAAGTAATGTCATGTATGTACACAGTGACTGCACCAGCAGCAGAATAGTGAGGGCAGCTTTCCAGAAATATCTAGGCCAGGCCCCCATAAGGTCGTGTATGAGGAATCAGTGGTGTCCGTACAGAGCGAGGACATTCGGTGAGGTCTGTAGCTCCATTGTGGGACAGCAGGAGGCGCTATCCGGGGCTCATAGTCCTGGAGCGGCTGCAGCTCTTCCAGGGGAGTAGTTGTAGGGGTGCAGTATAAATGGCATATGGTGGGGTCACCCTAATTTTGCGTTGGGTCTCTGAGCTGATTGCAGATCGTAGAAGGATCTGAGCTGCTTCCTCCAGTCTTACTTCATCCCCCCGGCTCCCATCATCCCAGCGGCAGCTCCGGGACCCTCCAGCCGTAGCACCACATGTCCCAGCATGCCCTGCCAGGTAGCCGGAGGGTCCCAGGTACCTGCTCAGATGATGGAGCTCCTGGGAGACTCTCCCTTCTCCTCTCCACCTCATTGACCTCCATTGTTTCACCTGAAGGTTGTGGCCGGATCCCGCTCGTCCATACATCCATGCAGAGCAGATCCTGTGCCCCCCACACAGAGCGAGGGTCCCCCTACACCCCCCTGCTAGGAGCAGCCCCCCACACACACGGAGACCCCTCTCGCCTCTCACTTGCTGGATAATTATTTTTGTGTATTACAGATTTTGAATCTCTGATGCCGAATACCTTCGAGTCTGAGGGTCGGGTGTTCTTGGCTCCCAGGTAACGTATCACGGGGCATCATATCGGACCCCCAGCCAGTGCTCTCCCAGAGGTCTCCATTCTCTACTGTAAATAAAGGCAGCATATTCCCCTGTAAAGTCACAGCTGTACCCCCGGACTCTCTACACAGAAGAAATTGCTACTCCCCCCTTCATTTTAGGGGACAGTCTCCTCTCAGCACTCTCACACTGCTCTTCCCTTCAGTGTTAGGGGACAGTCTCCTCTCAGCACTCTCACACTGCTCCTCCCTTCAGTGTTAGGGGACAGTCTCCTCTCAGCACTCTCACACTGCTCCCCTCCCTTCAGTCTTAGGGGACAGTCTCCTCTGAGCACTCTTGCACTGCTCCTCCCTTCAGTGTTAGGGGACAGTCTCCTCTCAGCACTCTCACACTGCTCCTCCCTTCAGTGTTAGGGGGCAGTCTCCTCTCAGCACTCTCACACTGCTCCCCTCCCTTCAGTGTTAGGGGACAGTCTCCTCTCAGCACTCTCACACTGCTCCTCCCTTCAGTGTTAGGGGACAGTCTCCTCTGAGCACTCTCACACTGCTCCCCTCCCTTCAGTGTTAGGGGACAGTCTCCTCTCAGCACTCTCGCACTGCTCCTCCCTTCAGTGTTAGGGGACAGTCTCCTCTCAGCACTCTCACACTGCTCCCCTCCCTTCAGTGTTAGGGAACAGTCTCCTCTCGGCACTCTCACACTGCTCTTCCCTTCAGTGTTAGGGGACAGTCTCCTCTGAGCACTCTCACACTGCTCCTCCCTTCAGTGTTAGGGGACAGTCTCCTCTGAGCACTCTCACACTGCTCCTCTCCCTTCAGTGTTAGGGGACAGTCTCCTCTCAGCACTCTCACACTGCTCTTCCCTTCAGTGTTAGGGGACAGTCTCCTCTGAGCACTCTCACACTGCTCCTCCCTTCAGTGTTAGGGGACAGTCTCCTCTCAGCACTCTCACACTGCTCCCCCTATAGTGTTAGGGGACAGTCTCCTCTCAGCACTCTCTCACTGCTCCCCTCCCTTCAGTGTTAGGGAACAGTCTCCTCTCGGCACTCTCACACTGCTCTTCCCTTCAGTGTTAGGGGACAGTCTCCTCTGAGCACTCTCACACTGCTCCTCCCTTCAGTGTTAGGGGACAGTCTCCTCCAGCACTCTCACACTGCTCCCCTCTCCTTCAGTGTTAGGGGACAGTCTCCTCTCAGCACTCTCACACTGCTCCCCTCTCCTTCAGTGTTAGGGGACAGTCTCCTCTGAGCACTCTCACACTGCTCCTCCCTTCAGTGTTAGGGGACAGTCTCCTCTCAGCACTCTCACACTGCTTCCCTCTCCTTCAGTGTTATGGGACAGTCTCCTCTCGGCACTCTCACACTGCTCCCCCTATAGTGTTAGGGGACAGTCTCCTCTCAGCACTCTCACACTGCTCCTCCCTTCAGTGTTAGGGGACAGTCTCCTCTCGGCACTCTCACACTGCTCCTCCCTTCAGTGTTAGGGGACAGTCTCCTCTCGGCACTCTCACACTGCTCCCCTCTATAGTGTTAGGGGACAGTCTCCTCTCGGCACTCTCACACTGCTCCCCCTATAGTGTTAGGGGACAGTCTCCTCTCAGCACTCTCACACTGCTCCTCCCTTCAGTGTTAGGGGACAGTCTCCTCTCGGCACTCTCACACTGCTCCTCCCTTCAGTGTTAGGGGACAGTCTCCTCTCGGCACTCTCACACTGCTCCCCTCTATAGTGTTAGGGGACAGTCTCCTCTCAGCACTCTCACACTGCTCCCCTCTATAGTGTTAGGGGACAGTCTCCTCTCAGCACTCTCACACTGCTCCCCTCCCCTTCAGTGTTAGGGGACAGTCTCCTCTCAGCACCCTCACAATGCTCCCCTCTCCTTCAGTGTTAGGGGACAGTCTCCTCTCAGCACTCTCGCACTGCTCCTCCCTTCAGTGTTAGGGGACAGTCTCCTCTCAGCACTCTCACACTGCTCCTCTCTTCAGTGTTAGGGGACAGTCTCCTCTCAGCACTCTCACACTGCTCCCCCTATAGTGTTAGGGGACAGTCTCCTCTCAGCACTCTCACACTGCTCCCCTCTCCTTCAGTGTTAGGGGGCAGTCTCCTCTCGGCACTCTCACACTGCTCCCCTCTCCTTCAGTGTTAGGGGACAGTCTCCTCTCAGCACTCTCACACTGCTCCTCTCTTCAGTGTTAGGGGACAGTCTCCTCTCAGCACTCTCACACTGCTCCCCCTATAGTGTTAGGGGACAGTCTCCTCTCAGCACTCTCACACTGCTCCTCCCTTCAGTGTTAGGGGACAGTCTCCTCTCAGCACTCTCACACTGCTCCCCTCTCCTTCAGTGTTAGGGGACAGTCTCCTCTCAGCACTCTCACACTGCTCCTCTCTTCAGTGTTAGGGGACAGTCTCCTCTCAGCACTCTCACACTGCTCCCCCTATAGTGTTAGGGGACAGTCTCCTCTCAGCACTCTCACACTGCTCCCCCTATAGTGTTAGGGGACAGTCTCCTCTCAGCACTCTCACACTGCTCCTCTCTTCAGTGTTAGGGGACAGTCTCCTCTCAGCACTCTCACACTGCTCCCCCTATAGTGTTAGGGGACAGTCTCCTCTCGGCACTCTCACACTGCTCCTCTCTTCAGTGTTAGGGGACAGTCTCCTCTCAGCACTCTCACACTGCTCCCCCTATAGTGTTAGGGGACAGTCTCCTCTCAGCACTCTCACTGCTCCTCCCTTCAGTGTTAGGGGACAGTCTCCTCTCAGCACTCTCACACTGCTCCCCCTATAGTGTTAGGGGACAGTCTCCTCTCAGTCCTTCAGCCCCTGAGGTCCTTGCTCTTGTTGTGGGTCCTGATGCTCGTTGTCCTCTCTGTGTTGTGTTTGCAGGCAGTACTGCCAGGACCTGGAACAGTCCGAAAACAACACGGAGTTCCTGCTGAATTTCATTTCACTAATGGAGAAAGTGACTCCGGACTCCAAGCAGTGTGAGTGTCATGGAGGACAATGCGGTGGGGGTGCTGGCTGTGGGGGGAAATGCTGGGGGCTGATGCTAGGACCCGGCTGTGGGGGGAAATGCTGGGGGCTGATGCTAGGACCCGGCTGTGGGGGGAAATGCTGGGGGCTGATGCTAGGACCCGGCTGTGGGGGATGATGATGATGATGATGAGGGTGGTGATGATGATGATGATGATGAGGGTGATGGTGATGATGATGATGAGGGTGATGGTGGTGATGATGATGATGATGAGGGTGATGGTGGTGATGATGATGATGATGAGGGTGATGGTGATGATGATGATGATGAGGGTGGTGGTGGTGATGATGATGATGATGAGGGTGATGATGATGATGATGATGAGGGTGATGATGATGATGATGATGAGGGTGATGGTGATGATGATGATGAGGGTGGTGATGATGATGATGATGAT
>NC_092420.1:1896178-1950400 GCF_040894005.1 Engystomops pustulosus
ATGATGATGATGAGGGTGGTGGTGGTGATGATGAGGGTGGTGGTGATGATGATGATGATGATGGTGATGATGAGGGTGGTGGTGGTGATGATGAGGGTGGTGGTGGTGATGATGATGGTGATGATGAGGGTGGTGGTGGTGATGATGATGATGAGGGTGGTGATGATGATGATGATGAGGGTGGTGATGATGATGATGATGATGATGAGGGTGGTGGTGGTGATGATGAGGGTGGTGGTGGTGAGGGTGGTGGTGGTGATGATGAGGGTGGTGGTGATGATGAGGGTGGTGGTGATGATGAGGGTGGTGGTGATGATGAGGGTGGTGGTGATGATGAGGGTGGTGGTGGTGATGATGAGGGTGGTGGTGGTGATGATGAGGGTGGTGGTGGTGATGATGATGATGATGATGGTGATGATGAGGGTGGTGGTGGTGATGATGATGATGGTGATGATGAGGGTGGTGGTGGTGATGATGATGATGATGGTGATGATAAGGGTGGTGGTAGTGATGAGGGTGGTGGTGGTGATGATGGTGATGATGAGGGTGGTGGTGGTGATGATGATGATGAGGGTGGTGGTGGTGATGATGATGATGAGGGTGGTGATGGTGATGATGATGATGAGGGTGGTGATGATGATGATGATGATGAGGGTGGTGATGATGATGATGATGAGGGTGGTGGTGATGATGATGATGATGATGATGAGGGTGGTGATGATGATGATGATGATGATGATGAGGGTGGTGGTGATGATGATGATGAGGGTGGTGATGATGGTCAGGACATTTTCATGGTCGGTGCCGCTGATCTCTCCCCAGGTGACAGCTTCCTCCTACATAACCTGATCCTGGACACGGGGATCACTCGGGATCTCGCTGATCGGGTCTGGAGGGATAAGGACCTTCTCACGTAAGATCTCCCAGTGCCTCCCTACAGCGCAGACATGAGAGGACCCCGGGAGGTCTCTTCTTCATGGCTGATGGGTCTCCTGGAAAGTGACTTGTATAAAACATGGGATGTGTGAGATAAGACATCCCACCAGAGACCTCCGGGGGTCACAATAGAGACAGCTGACATCCCACCAGAGACCTCCGGGGGTCACAATAGAGACAGCTGACATCCCACCAGAGAAGGCTGACTGTCACAATAGAGACAGCTGACATCCCAACAGAGACCTCCAGGGGTCACGATAGAGACGGCTGACATCCCACCAGAGACCTCCGGGGGTCACGATAGAGACGGCTGACATCCCACCAGAGACCTCCGGGGGTCACGGTAGAGACAGCTGACATCCCACCAGAGACCTCTGGGGGTCACGATAGAGACGGCTGACATCCCACCAGAGACCTCCGGGGGTCACGATAGAGACGGCTGACATCCCACCAGAGACCTCCGGGGGTCACTATAGAGACGGCCGACATCCCACCAGAGACCTCCGGGGGTCACGATAGAGACGGCTGACATCCCACCAGAGACCTCCGGGTGTCACGATAGAGACGGCTGACATCCCACCAGAGACCTCCGGGGGTCACAATAGAGACGGCTGACATCCCACCAGAGACGGCTGACTGTCACAATAGAGACAGCTGACATCCCACCAGAGAAGGCTGACTGTCACAATAGAGACAGCTGACATCCCACCAGAGAAGGCTGACTGTCACAATAGAGACAGCTGACATCCCACCATAGACCTCCAGGGGTCACGATAGAGACAGCTGACATCCCACCAGAGACCTCCGGGGGTCACGATAGAGACAGCTGACATCCCACCAGAGACCTCCGGGGGTCACGATAGAGACAGCTGACATCCCACCAGAGACCTCCGGGGGTCACAATAGAGACGGCTGACATCCCACCAGAGAAGGCTGACTGTCACAATAGAGACAGCTGACATCCCACCATAGACCTCCAGGGGTCACGATAGAGACAGCTGACATCCCACCAGAGACCTCCGGGGGTCACGATAGAGACAGCTGACATCCCACCAGAGACCTCCGGGGGTCACGATAGAGACAGCTGACATCCCACCAGAGACCTCCGGGGGTCACGATAGAGACGGCTGACATCCCACCAGAGACCTCCGGGGGTCACGATAGAGACGGCTGACATCCCACCAGAGACCTCCGGGGGTCACGATAGAGACGGCTGACATCCCACCAGAGACCTCCGGGGGTCACGATAGAGACGGCTGACATCCCACCAGAGACCTCCGGGGGTCACGATAGAGACAGCTGACATCCCACCAGAGACCTCCGGGGGTCACAATAGAGACAGCTGACATCCCACCAGAGAAGGCTGACTGTCACAATAGAGACAGCTGACATCCCACCAGAGACCTCCAGGGGTCACGATAGAGACGGCTGACATCCCACCAGAGACCTCCGGGGGTCACGATAGAGACGGCTGACATCCCACCAGAGACCTCCGGGGGTCACAATAGAGACGGCTGACATCCCACCAGAGACCTCCGGGGGTCACGATAGAGACGGCTGACATCCCACCAGAGACTTCCGGGGGTCACGATAGAGACGGCTGACATCCCACCAGAGACCTCCGGGGTCACGATAGAGACGGCTGACATCCCACCAGAGACCTCCGGGGTCTGGCGTAGCTCCTGGTGGTCCATCTTCCGTTCTTGTCTCCCTCCTGGCAGGTACGGGCTCCTCGCTGTCTTTGCTTCTACAGACGGAGGCATCACCCGCGTCTTCCCCAACAAGTGAGTGACTGCAGCTACAACGTCCCGATGGGTTCAGATCCTTCTGGACGTCTCCATTCTTCTGTCTCTTGTGACCTCTCTGTGACCACAGGGCGGCAGATGACTGGATGGAGGACATGGAGCCTCATAACTCCACCTTCTACAGGAGAAGTCTGGACAACAAGGGCTACATCTTCCGAGCACCTTATAGAGAACGTAAGTCATGGCCATCACTGGAGGAAGGAGGAGGCGAGGCAGAGAGGGGGCGAGGTCACGGGCGAGGCAGAGAGGGGGCGAGGTCACGGGCGAGGCAGAGAGGGGGCGAGGTCACGGGCGAGGCAGAGAGGGGGCCGAGGTCACGGGCGAGGCAGAGAGGGGGCCGAGGTCACGGGCGAGGCAGAGAGGGGGCCGAGGTCACGGGCGAGGCAGAGAGGGGGCCGAGGTCACGGGCGAGGCAGAGAGGGGGCCGAGGTCACGGGCGAGGCAGAGAGGGGGCCGAGGTCACGGGCGAGGCAGAGAGGAGGCGAGGTCACGGGCGAGGCAGAGAGGGGGCCGAGGTCACGGGCGAGGCAGAGAGGGGGCCGAGGTCACGGGCGAGGCAGAGAGGGGGCCGAGGTCACGGGCGAGGCAGAGAGGGGGCCGAGGTCACGGGCGAGGCAGAGAGGGGGCCGAGGTCACGGGCGAGGCAGAGAGGGGGCCGAGGTCACGGGCGAGGCAGAGAGGGGGCCGAGGTCACGGGCGAGGCAGAGAGGGGGCCGAGGTCACGGGCGAGGCAGAGAGGGGGCCGAGGTCACGGGCGAGGCAGAGAGGGGGCCGAGGCCCGCCAGTGATGGGTGTAGGGACATAGTAGGTGATGATGAGGAACGTGGGAAGAGAAGGTGGAGGGTTGGAGGACCAGGGTGAAGGACGAGGTCAGGGACAGCTGGTGGGTTGTGTGAGGACCCCCGAACATAATCCCCTCTTGTGTTGTCAGCCGGTTACCGGCCCTCGGATCTGGAGAATAACACGGTGGGGATCCTGGTGAGCACGGCGGTGGACCTGGAGATAGATGGCAGGAGGCTGAAGCCTGCAGGTGACCTGAGTCTGGGGCCTGTGGGGTGGGGGCCGTGACGCTCCACCAGGTCCTTCTCCTCATTTTTCCTCGTTTTCTTTCCTCCAGTTGTCGGAGTGAAGTTGGATCTTGAGGCTTGGGTGGAAAAGTTCAAGGTCCTGGCCAGTAACCATTCAGAGACCAACCCCCAGGGACCGCGGAAGGTGAGTGTCCTCCATCACCCCCCCCCCCATGTACTGTCTATTGTAGTCCTAACACATCTTCTCCTCCTCTCTCCAGCAATGTAGTCCTTCCAGCAGCTGCGAGATGGACTGCGACATCAACAGTGAGGTAAGTGACCCATGACCTACCCACCCAGAGGCCTGTCCCTGCATCTATGGAACACATTGTAGACCCTGTCCTGTCTCCTCTCCTAAGGACTTACTCTGCGTTCTCATTGATGATGGTGGATTCCTTGTCATGTCCAACCAGCAGGATCACTGGTCCCAGGTAACAAGAGCGCAGCTCTGGAGTATAATACAGGATAAGTAATGTCATGTATGTACACAGTGACTGCACCAGCAGCAGAATAGTGAGTGCAGCTCTGGGGTATAATACAGGATGTAACTCAGGATCAGTACAGGATAAGTAATGTCATGTATGTACACAGTGACTGCACCAGCAGCAGAATAGTGAGTGCAGCTCTGGGGTATAATACAGGATGTAACTCAGGATCAGTACAGGATAAGTAATGTCATGTATGTACACAGTGACTGCACCAGCAGCAGAATAGTGAGTGCAGCTCTGGAGTATAATACAGGATGTAACTCAGGATCAGTACAGGATAAGTAATGTCATGTATGTACACAGTGACTGCACCAGCAGCAGAATAGTGAGTGCAGCTCTGGAGTATAATACAGGATGTAACTCAGGATCAGTACAGGATAAGTAATGTCATGTATGTACACAGTGACTGCACCAGCAGCAGAATAGTGAGTGCAGCTCTGGAGTATAATACAGGATGTAACTCAGGATCAGTACAGGATAAGTAATGTCATGTATGTACACAGTGACTGCACCAGCAGCAGAATAGTGAGTGCAGCTCTGGAGTATAATACAGGATGTAACTCAGGATCAGTACAGGATAAGTAATGTCATGTATGTACACAGTGACTGCACCAGCAGCAGAATAGTGAGTGCAGCTCTGGGTATAATACAGGATGTAACTCAGGATCAGTACAGGATAAGTAATGTCATGTATGTACACAGTGACTGCACCAGCAGCAGAATAGTGAGTGCAGCTCTGGAGTATAATACAGGATGTAACTCAGGATCAGTACAGGATAAGTAATGTCATGTATGTACACAGTGACTGCACCAGCAGCAGAATAGTGAGTGCAGCTCTGGAGTATAATACAGGATGTAACTCAGGATCAGTACAGGATAAGTAATGTCATGTATGTACACAGTGACTGCACCAGCAGCAGAATAGTGAGTGCAGCTCTGGGGTATAATACAGGATGTAACTCAGGATCAGTACAGGATAAGTAATGTCATGTATGTACACAGTGACTGCACCAGCAGCAGAATAGTGAGTGCAGCTCTGGAGTATAATACAGGATGTAACTCAGGATCAGTACAGGATAAGTAATGTCATGTATGTACACAGGGACTGCACCAGCAGCAGAATAGTGAGTGCAGCTCTGGGGTATAATACAGGATGTAACTCAGGATCAGTACAGGATAAGTAATGTCATGTATGTACACAGTGACTGCACCAGCAGCAGAATAGTGAGTGCAGCTCTGGAATATAATACAGGATGTAACTCAGGATCAGTACAGGATAAGTAATGTCATGTATGTACACAGTGACTGCACCAGCAGCAGAATAGTGAGTGCAGCTCTGGGGTATAATACAGGATGTAACTCAGGATCAGTACAGGATAAGTAATGTCATGTATGTACACAGTGACTGCACCAGCAGCAGAATAGTGAGTGCAGCTCTGGGGTATAATACAGGATGTAACTCAGGATCAGTACAGGATAAGTAATGTCATGTATGTACACAGTGACTGCACCAGCAGCAGAATAGTGAGTGCAGCTCTGGAGTATAATACAGGATGTAACTCAGGATCAGTACAGGATAAGTAATGTCATGTATGTACACAGTGACTGCACCAGCAGCAGAATAGTGAGTGCAGCTCTGGGGTATAATACAGGATGTAACTCAGGATCAGTACAGGATAAGTAATGTCATGTATGTACACAGTGACTGCACCAGCAGCAGAATAGTGAGTGCAGCTCTGGAGTATAATACAGGATGTAACTCAGGATCAGTACAGGATAAGTAATGTCATGTATGTACACAGTGACTGCACCAGCAGCAGAATAGTGAGTGCAGCTCTGGAGTATAATACAGGATGTAACTCAGGATCAGTACAGGATAAGTAATGTCATGTATGTACACAGGGACTGCACCAGCAGCAGAATAGTGAGTGCAGCTCTGGGGTATAATACAGGATGTAACTCAGGATCAGTACAGGATAAGTAATGTCATGTATGTACACAGTGACTGCACCAGCAGCAGAATAGTGAGTGCAGCTCTGGAATATAATACAGGATGTAACTCAGGATCAGTACAGGATAAGTAATGTCATGTATGTACACAGTGACTGCACCAGCAGCAGAATAGTGAGTGCAGCTCTGGAGTATAATACAGGATGTAACTCAGGATCAGTACAGGATAAGTAATGTCATGTATGTACACAGTGACTGCACCAGCAGCAGAATAGTGAGTGCAGCTCTGGAGTATAATACAGGATGTAACTCAGGATCAGTACAGGATAAGTAATGTCATGTATGTACACAGGGACTGCACCAGCAGCAGAATAGTGAGTGCAGCTCTGGGGTATAATACAGGATGTAACTCAGGATCAGTACAGGATAAGTAATGTCATGTATGTACACAGTGACTGCACCAGCAGCAGAATAGTGAGTGCAGCTCTGGGGTATAATACAGGATGTAACTCAGGATCAGTACAGGATAAGTAATGTCATGTATGTACACAGTGACTGCACCAGCAGCAGAATAGTGAGTGCAGCTCTGGGGTATAATACAGGATGTAACTCAGGATCAGTACAGGATAAGTAATGTCATGTATGTACACAGTGACTGCACTAGCAGCAGAATAGTGAGTGCAGCTCTGGAGTATAATACAGGATGTAACTCAGGATCAGTACAGGATAAGTAATGTCATGTATGTACACAGTGACTGCACCAGCAGCAGAATAGTGAGTGCAGCTCTGGGGTATAATACAGGATGTAACTCAGGATCAGTACAGGATAAGTAATGTCATGTATGTACACAGTGACTGCACCAGCAGCAGAATAGTGAGTGCAGCTCTTGAGTATAATACAGGATGTAACTCAGGATCAGTACAGGATAAGTAATGTCATGTATGTACACAGTGACTGCACCAGCAGCAGAATAGTGAGTGCAGCTCTGGAGTATAATACAGGATGTAACTCAGGATCAGTACAGGATAAGTAATGTCATGTATGTACACAGGGACTGCACCAGCAGCAGAATAGTGAGTGCAGCTCTGGGGTATAATACAGGATGTAACTCAGGATCAGTACAGGATAAGTAATGTCATGTATGTACACAGTGACTGCACCAGCAGCAGAATAGTGAGTGCAGCTCTGGAATATAATACAGGATGTAACTCAGGATCAGTACAGGATAAGTAATGTCATGTATGTACACAGTGACTGCACCAGCAGCAGAATAGTGAGTGCAGCTCTGGGGTATAATACAGGATGTAACTCAGGATCAGTACAGGATAAGTAATGTCATGTATGTACACAGTGACTGCACCAGCAGCAGAATAGTGAGTGCAGCTCTGGGGTATAATACAGGATGTAACTCAGGATCAGTACAGGATAAGTAATGTCATGTATGTACACAGTGACTGCACCAGCAGCAGAATAGTGAGTGCAGCTCTGGGGTATAATACAGGATGTAACTCAGGATCAGTACAGGATAAGTAATGTCATGTATGTACACAGTGACTGCACTAGCAGCAGAATAGTGAGTGCAGCTCTGGAGTATAATACAGGATGTAACTCAGGATCAGTACAGGATAAGTAATGTCATGTATGTACACAGTGACTGCACCAGCAGCAGAATAGTGAGTGCAGCTCTGGGGTATAATACAGGATGTAACTCAGGATCAGTACAGGATAAGTAATGTCATGTATGTACACAGTGACTGCACTAGCAGCAGAATAGTGAGTGCAGCTCTGGAGTATAATACAGGATGTAACTCAGGATCAGTACAGGATAAGTAATGTCATGTATGTACACAGTGACTGCACCAGCAGCAGAATAGTGAGTGCAGCTCTGGGGTATAATACAGGATGTAACTCAGGATCAGTACAGGATAAGTAATGTCATGTATGTACACAGTGACTGCACCAGCAGCAGAATAGTGAGTGCAGCTCTGGGGTATAATACAGGATGTAACTCAGGATCAGTACAGGATAAGTAATGTCATGTATGTACACAGTGACTGCACCAGCAGCAGAATAGTGAGTGCAGCTCTGGAGTATAATACAGGATGTAACTCAGGATCAGTACAGGATAAGTAATGTCATGTATGTACACAGTGACTGCACCAGCAGCAGAATAGTGAGTGCAGCTCTGGGGTATAATACAGGATGTAACTCAGGATCAGTACAGGATAAGTAATGTCATGTATGTACACAGTGACTGCACTAGCAGCAGAATAGTGAGTGCAGCTCTGGAGTATAATACAGGATGTAACTCAGGATCAGTACAGGATAAGTAATGTCATGTATGTACACAGTGACTGCACCAGCAGCAGAATAGTGAGTGCAGCTCTGGGGTATAATACAGGATGTAACTCAGGATCAGTACAGGATAAGTAATGTCATGTATGTACACAGTGACTGCACCAGCAGCAGAATAGTGAGTGCAGCTCTGGAGTATAATACAGGATGTAACTCAGGATCAGTACAGGATAAGTAATGTCATGTATGTACACAGGGACTGCACCAGCAGCAGAATAGTGAGTGCAGCTCTGGGGTATAATACAGGATGTAACTCAGGATCAGTACAGGATAAGTAATGTCATGTATGTACACAGTGACTGCACCAGCAGCAGAATAGTGAGTGCAGCTCTGGAATATAATACAGGATGTAACTCAGGATCAGTACAGGATAAGTAATGTCATGTATGTACACAGTGACTGCACCAGCAGCAGAATAGTGAGTGCAGCTCTGGGGTATAATACAGGATGTAACTCAGGATCAGTACAGGATAAGTAATGTCATGTATGTACACAGTGACTGCACCAGCAGCAGAATAGTGAGTGCAGCTCTGGAGTATAATACAGGATGTAACTCAGGATCAGTACAGGATAAGTAATGTCATGTATGTACACAGTGACTGCACCAGCAGCAGAATAGTGAGTGCAGCTCTGGAGTATAATACAGGATGTAACTCAGGATCAGTACAGGATAAGTAATGTCATGTATGTACACAGTGACTGCACCAGCAGCAGAATAGTGAGTGCAGCTCTGGGGTATAATACAGGATGTAACTCAGGATCAGTACAGGATAAGTAATGTCATGTATGTACACAGTGACTGCACCAGCAGCAGAATAGTGAGTGCAGCTCTGGGGTATAATACAGGATGTAACTCAGGATCAGTACAGGATAAGTAATGTCATGTATGTACACAGTGACTGCACCAGCAGCAGAATAGTGAGTGCAGCTCTGGGGTATAATACAGGATGTAACTCAGGATCAGTACAGGATAAGTAATGTCATGTATGTACACAGTGACTGCACCAGCAGCAGAATAGTGAGTGCAGCTCTGGGGTATAATACAGGATGTAACTCAGGATCAGTACAGGATAAGTAATGTCATGTATGTACACAGTGACTGCACCAGCAGCAGAATAGTGAGTGCAGCTCTGGGGTATAATACAGGATGTAACTCAGGATCAGTACAGGATAAGTAATGTCATGTATGTACACAGTGACTGCACCAGCAGCAGAATAGTGAGTGCAGCTGTGGAGTATAATACAGGATGTAACTCAGGATCAGTACAGGATAAGTAATGTCATGTATGTACACAGTGACTGCACCAGCAGCAGAATAGTGAGTGCAGCTCTGGAGTTGATGTTGATGTTTTCCCATTGCACCATTTATCTCATTCGGACAGGTAAACACTGGCTGCGCTGCTCCTGATTGGTTCTGGAGATTATATGTAAATTAGCTCCTCATTACGGGGTTAATTGCGCTTTCTCTGAGCGTTTGTGTAATTACGCAGTGAAATCTCTGGGAATTTAGAAATCGGGTTTTATGATAAGCAGAAGGAGATGTCAGTGAATGGAGCTGTGAGGTTCTGCTCTCTGTTATCAGCCTCATCCCATTAACTCTTTGTGCCCCTCAGGTGGGGAAGTTCTTCAGTGAGGTGGACCCCAACCTGATGTCCGCCCTGTACAACAGCTCGTTCTTCACCAGGAAGGAGTCTTATGACTACCAGTCCCTGTGCGCCCCCAAAACTGAGAGCAACAAGGGGGCTGCCCCCAGGGGGATCTTTGTGGTAAGTGCACCTTAAAGGGGATGGCAGTAGGGGGTGAGTACTGGGTGGTGCTGACGGGTTCCCTTCACTTTCAGGCGCTGGTATATTCTATACTCTAGTCACATCCAGAGCTGTCTGTGGGATTCTACCTGCTTTGGATCAGTAAGCGGCACTGCAGCTCCGGATGTGACTGGAGTATAATAGAAAGCCTTAGGGGGCGCCGGGGGACGGTCCGATTGATCCGGGGTGAGCGCGGGATATAACTTTCACATTGTGTCGCACGCCCCATGTTCAATATGCACCACAATCTAGATGGCGCCACATGCAGGATATCGGACGCACGATCTTCGTGAGTCGCCGCGCGCCGTATTATACACGGACAATGCACTTTCTGTGACCTCCGGTGACCTGTAAGTAAATGTCCCCCATTGTCTCCTCATCTCCAGCCGACCATCGCTGACCTGCTGAACCTGGCCTGGCTGTCATCCGCTGCCGCCTGGTGAGTGACTCCGCCCCAAGACTCCGCCTACTCTGTCCCCGCCCACATTGGAACTCTAATCTCCATATTACTGGCCCCTCCCCCTACAGGTCATTATTGCAGCATCTGTTCGTCAGCCTAATGTACAGCAGCTGGATGCACGCAGGTAAGAGCTGGGGCTGGGGTATGGCTGCTGCTGCTATATGTGAGCGGGTCTGGGGAGGTATTGCTCCTGCTGCTATATGTGTGCGGGTCTGGGGAGGTATCGCTCCTGCTGCTATATGTGAGCGGGTCTGGGGAGGTATCGCTGCTCCTGCTGCTATATGTGAGCGGGTCTGGGGAGGTATCGCTGCTTCTTCTGCTATATGTGAGCGGGTCTGGGGAGGTATCGCTCCTGCTGCTATATGTGTGCGGGTCTGGGGAGGTATCGCTTCTGCTGCTATATGTGAGTGGGTCTGGGGAGGTATCGCTGCTGCTGCTATATGTGAGCAGGTCTGGGGAGGTATCGCTGCTCCTGCTGCTATATGTGAGCGGGTCTGGGGAGGTATCGCTGCTCCTGCTATATGTGAGCAGGTCTGGGGAGGTATCGCTGCTCCTGCTATATGTGAGCGGGTCTGGGGAGGTATTGCTGCTCTTGCTATATGTCAGTGGGCCTGGGGAGGTATCACTGCTGCTGCTATATGTGAGCGGGTCTGGGGAGGTATCGCTCCTGCTGCTATATGTGAGCGGGTCTGGGGAGGTATCGCTCCTGCTGCTATATGTGAGCGGGTCTGGGGAGGTATCGCTGCTGCTGCTATATGTGAGCGGGTCTGGGGAGGTATCGCTCCTGCTGCTATATGTGAGCGGGTCTGGGGAGGTATCGCTCCTGCTGCTATATGTGAGCGGGTCTGGAGGTATCGCTGCTCCTGCTGCTATATGTGAGCGGGTCTGGGGAGGTATCGCTGCTGCTGCTATATGTGAGCGGGTCTGGGGAGGTATCGCTGCTCCTGCTATATGTGAGCGGGTCTGGGGAGGTATCGCTGCTCCTGCTGCTATATGTGAGCGGGTCCGGGGAGGTATAGCTGCTGCTGCTGCTATATGTGAGTGGGTCTGGGGAGGTATTGCTGCTGCTGCTGCTATATGTGAGCGGGTCTGGGGAGGTATCGCTGCTGCTGCTATATGTGAGTGGGCCTGGGGAGGTATCGCTCCTGCTGCTATATGTGAGCGGGTCTGGGGAGGTATCGCTCCTGCTGCTATATGTGAGCGGGTCCGGGGAGGTATCGCTGCTGCTGCTGCTATATGTGAGTGGGTCTGGGGAGGTATCGCTCCTGCTGCTATATGTGAGCTCCTCTCATAGCTCCGCCCCCTGTTCCGTTTTTCCGCAGAGGACATTATGGCGGAGAACTTGGAGCCGCGAGAAGCCTCCTGCATCATGAAACAGACGCAGTATCACTTCAGCAGCGTCAACGCCACCTACACGGCCGTCATCGACTGCGGCCCCTGCTCCCGGTCAGTCAGGATGGGGGGAGCGGGGGGGGGCGGGGGAAGGAGGGGGGCCCGGGGGAAGGAGGGGGGCCCAGGGGAAGGAGGGGGGCCGGCCCGGGGGAAGGAGGGGGGCCCGGGGGAAGGAGGGGTGCGGGGGGGGGGGGGGTTGGTCCTGGGGTTTTTGGGGGTGTATAGGTAGGTGATGAGTTTGGGGTACATTAACCCCTTGTGCTGCCTCCTCCCCCGCAGATACTTCCACGCCCAGAGACTCGCTAACACTAACCTCCTCTTCGTTGTGGCCGAGACGATGATCTGCAGCCAATGCGACTCCATGAAGCTGGACCAGGCCGAGACACGATGTATCCTTCAGGGGCTGTCACACAGCTGAGGGGTTGTTACAGTGTGACCCGCAGCCCATGACTCCGGGCTCCAGAAGCAGAAAGGCTTAGAAAGTTCTAGAACTTCTCCTGTGACTGATGTGCACTGGGCGGGGGAGGGGTGACCCAGCTTTCCCTGGAGCAGATCTATCTTGTTTTATCATTTTATATGGCGCTTAACTCCTGGTCACAGCTGAGGGTCCGGAGCAGTGTGAGCTGGTGCAGATGCCCCGGTATCGGAAAGGACCCCATGTTTGCTTTGACTACAACCCTATGGTACGGATTACACTGTATCACAGATGTAGCAGAGGTGGTGGCGGCCTGGTCATAGCCTGCAGTCCCATGTGATATGCCACACTCAGCTCTGCTACACCTGTCCCTCTGTTATACACTCAGCTCTGCTACACCTGTCCCTCTGTTATACACTCAGCTCTGCTACACCTGTCCCTCTGTTATACACTCAGCTCTGCTACACCTGTCCCTCTGTCACACACTCGGCTCTGCTACACCTGTCCCTCTGTTATACACTCAGCTCTGCTACACCTGTCCCTCTGTTATACACTCAGCTCTGCTGCACCTGTCCCTCTGTTATACACTCAGCTCTGCTGCACCTGTCCCTCTGTTATACACTCGGCTCTGCTGCACCTGCCCCTCTGTTACACACTCAGCTCTGCTACACCTGTCCCTCTGTTATACACTCGGCTCTGCTATACCTGTCCCTCTGTTATACACTCGGCTCTGCTACACCTGTCCCTCTGTTATACACTCAGCTCTGCTACACCTGTCCCTCTGTTATACACTCAGCTCTGCTGCACCTGTCCCTCTGTTATACACTCAGCTCTGCTACACCTGTCCCTCTGTTACACACTCGGCTCTGCTGCACCTGTCCCTCTGTTATACACACAGCTCTGCTACACCTGTCCCTCTGTTATACACTCAGCTCTGCTACACCTGTCCCTCTGTTATACACTCAGCTCTGCTGCACCTGTCCCTCTGTTATACACTCAGCTCTGCTACACCTGTCCCTCTGTTACACACTCGGCTCTGCTGCACCTGTCCCTCTGTTATACACTCAGCTCTGCTACACCTGTCCCTCTGTTACACACTCGGCTCTGCTGCACCTGTCCCTCTGTTATACACTCGGCTCTGCTACACCTGTCCCTCTGTTATACACTCGGCTCTGCTGCACCTGTCCCTCTGTTATACACTCAGCTCTGCTGCACCTGTCCCTCTGTTATACACTCAGCTCTGCTACACCTGTCCCTCTGTTACACACTCGGCTCTGCTGCACCTGTCCCTCTGTTATACACTCAGCTCTGCTGCACCTGTCCCTCTGTTACACACTCGGCTCTGCTGCACCTGTCCCTCTGTTATACACTCGGCTCTGCTACACCTGTCCCTCTGTTATACACTCGGCTCTGCTGCACCTGTCCCTCTGTTATACACTCGGCTCTGCTACACCTGTCCCTCTGTTATACACTCGGCTCTGCTGCACCTGTCCCTCTGTTATACACTCGGCTCTGCTGCACCTGTCCCTCTGTTATACACTCGGCTCTGCTGCACCTGTCCCTCTGTTATACACTCGGCTCTGCTGCACCTGTCCCTCTGTTATACACTCAGCTCTGCTGCACCTGTCCCTCTGTTACACACTCGGCTCTGCTACACCTGTCCCTCTGTTATACACTCGGCTCTGCTACACCTGTCCCTCTGTTATACACTCGGCTCTGCTGCACCTGTCCCTCTGTTATACACTCAGCTCTGCTGCACCTGTCCCTCTGTTACACACTCGGCTCTGCTGCACCTGTCCCTCTGTTACACACTCGGCTCTGCTGCACCTGTCCCTCTGTTACACACTCGGCTCTGCTGCACCTGTCCCTCTGTTATACACTCGGCTCTGCTGCACCTGTCCCTCTGTTATACACTCGGCTCTGCTGCACCTGTCCCTCTGTTACACACTCGGCTCTGCTACACCTGTCCCTCTGCGCCACATGACACCCTGACTCCTCCCCCCTGACTCCACCTCTTCTCTCTTGTAGGAGGACACCTCAGACTGTGGGCGGGGCTCCATGTTCCGGCCGTCGTGGCTCTTGCTGTCATTCCTGCTCCTCGTGGGCGGTTGCACCTCGTCCTCTGTGGGGCGGGGCCTCTAGATAAGCCCCGCCTCTTCCCTCCTTCCTGAGGCCACTTCTTGTTTAGTGACGTGGTTACCATGACAAACAGGCGAGCGCCCGTCTTTGCGTTGGGCCGAGTTTCCACGACAACCACCACTTGATTTGGATGATTTTATGGCGACAAGGAGACGTTTCTAGTGTCACCAGGAGTTACCATGGCAACCGACAAGGGGGCAAGTGGGAGGAGCCATGGCTGCTTCAGGACTTCCTGTTTCCTGTTCATCCGTCTCCATGGTTACTGTCTGTTCACCTGAATATCTGTCTTATAAGTTGTGGGGGTCACGGGGTCAGCGGAACGAGCCACACCTCCTCGTGATGATGTCATAGCTGTCCCTGGTGGTGATGTCACGGCCTTGCTCGTCTTTTCATATCATTGTCATATATAAAGGGGGAGGAGTTTATGTCATGGGGGAGGGTCCTCCAGACCTAGGGGGCGGCGGCCCACGTCTTCAGGCCGCCCCTTTGTCTGGCCGAGCGTTTTGCCTCTTTTTTTCTGGATGGTTTGTGCCCCTCCCTACTTTCACGGTTCTGCTGCCTAATAAGTGCCAAAGCTCCGCCTTCCCTCCACCTCCACCCCCTGCGTTTTGATGACCCCTCCCCCTTGTACGATTATTGCACCAAAGAATCAGGTTTGTGATTTGTCGCTTCCCCAACACGTTAGTGCTATGCAGACTGTACGCCCCGCGGGGGTGGTCCATCTCAGAGCTCCGCCCCCGCAGAAGCTAAAATACTTAGTGTCAGCTGTGATCCTCCCAGGACAGAGCACAATCATCTCACAAGCACAGGGGGCGCGGCCCCCCAAAAACCGCACACACAACCAATCAGAGCACAAGGGGAGGGGCCTCAGTCCAGCCCCGCCCTTAAGCCCTGAGCAATCCAGTATTAATCAGAGAACGAGGCGCCTCCCCCTGCCGATGCAGCATTACACGGGGGACCCCATTATCACCCAACTTTCCCCGACTCCTTCAGCGAGATTGTCAGGTGGGAGGTTCAGAAAAACTGAGGACGATCTGGGAGGGAGAGGGCTGAGCGACACCCAGCTTTCCCAGATTCCCGAATGTCCTCTCATCCCGCCCATTAGGAGTCCAGGAAAGTTGTGTGTCTCCATCTACAATGGGGGCGGGGTCTATCATTACCATTCTCATGTCATCACCTCCAGTGCTGCCCCTCCCCCTCCCGCAGCCACAATGGGGGGGAGGGGTGAGCCCCCATTCTGCCAGAGACGCCACAGGTCGGGGGGGTCATTCTCTTTGCTCGTCGCTTCGCTGTGTGTTTGGACCTTTGTTTCGGGGGATGTGTGCGCCGGGCTATACATAGGTATAAATATCTATAAATACTATATATAGGGGTGTGCGGCGCCTCCTCCCCCTTTGTGGTTGGTGACTGGAGCAGAGTTTATTTCTTTATTGTACAGGAGCAGCTCCGCGGGGGCGGGACCTTTGTACGGTTCGTGGTGATTCTGTAAAATATTTTCAAATGGTTTATTACAAAACTCAGTTAATAAATAATGTGCATATTTTCACTTCAGCGCAGACTCCGCCCTCATTCCTGCCGCGCTCAGGGGCCCTATGACAACCCCTCTGGTCACTTCTCTATATGACAGCAGCCCCGTCCCTATGATAACTCCTCCTGTCCCTGCACCATGAAGAAAGCAGAAGCGGAACACGATTGAGGTGAAATTTATTACCATAGGTGATCGGGGGCCGGGGCCCAGAGGTGGGGGAAATATGCTAGGGGCAGCTCAATCCTGCCACGCAGGGGCGATGGAGTAATGACTGTCCTCTATTAGGGGCTAAAATATGTACAGCTGCAGAGATGGGTGATGCAGATCCTGTGCTCTTCATGGGTGGAGCTAAGAGGTGAACTGTGGATCTGGACTCCTCATGGGTGGGGCTTGGAGGTATGGCTCAGGTGCTGTGCTCCTCATGGGTGGGGCTTGGAGGTATGGCTCGGGTGCTGTGCTCCTCATGGGTGGGGCTTGGAGGTATGAGGTGGATGCTGTGCTCCTCCTGGGCGGGGCTCGGAGCTGTGGCGCTGCTGATTGGCCGCGCTGTTATCCGTTCTTGTTCTGCACCCGGATGTAGCTGAAGCACAGGCCGCACGCCTCGAAGCACGGGTCACACATGCAGTGGACGCAGCTGCTCCAGAACAGCTTGAGGCAGGAGAAGTTCATGTTCCACATCTTTATACAGGGTCCGATGCACCAGATGTGGCAGCACTGCACGCAGGCGAAGTCCAGCGCCCAGCAGAAGGCCAGCGGGCACCCGCACAGCACCGACAGCACAATGTAACAGCAGTGCTTCACCCCCCCAAACGTCTTGTAGGACATCCCCCACACCCCCGGGATGCTGTGAGACCCCTCCGGCTCCCCAAACGCGTCTTCATACAGGACCTGGAGGAGACACACAGGAGGCGCATTATACATCATGTGACCCCCCATACAGTGTCCATATGTTACTGTGTAGTATTATATATATGATCCCGTATAGCGTCTACACAACACCTGCCTCTATATAACAGCCCCGTATAGCGTCTACACAACACCTGCCTCTATATAACAGCCCCGTATAGCGTATACATAACCCCGGCCTCTATATAACAGCCCCGTATAGCGTATACATAACCCCGGCCTCTATATAACAGCCCCGTATAGCGTATACATAACCCCGGCCTCTATATAACAGCCCCGTATAGCGTCTACACAACACCGGCCTCTATATAACAGCCCCGTATAGCGTATACATAACCCCGGCCTCTATATAACAGCCCCGTATAGCGTATACATAACCCCGGCCTCTATATAATAGCCCCGTATAGCGTCTACACAACACCTGCCTCTATATAACAGCCCCGTATAGCGTCTACACAACACCTGCCTCTATATAACAGCCCCGTATAGCGTCTACACAACACCGGCCTCTATATAACAGCCCCGTATAGCGTATACATAACCCCGGCCTCTATATAACAGCCCCGTATAGCTACTACACAACACCTGCCTCTATATAACAGCCCCGTATAGCGTCTACACAACACCGGCCTCTATATAACAGCCCCGTATAGCGTATACATAACCCCGGCCTCTATATAACAGCCCCGTATAGCGTCTACACAACACCTGCCTCTATATAACAGCCCCGTATAGCGTCTACACAACACCTGCCTCTATATAACAGCCCCGTATAGCGTCTACACAACCCCGGCCTCTATATAACAGCCCCGTATAGCGTATACACAACCCCGGCCTCTATATAACAGCCCCGTATAGCGTCTACACAACACCGGCCTCTATATAACAGCCCCGTATAGCGTCTACACAACACCGGCCTCTATATAACAGCCCCGTATAGCGTCTACACAACACCTGCCTCTATATAACAGCCCCGTATAGCGTCTACACAACACCTGCCTCTATATAACAGCCCCGTATAGCGTCTACACAACACCTGCCTCTATATAACAGCCCCGTATAGCATCTACACAACCCCGGCCTCTATATAATAGCCCCGTATAGCGTATACATAACACCGGCCTCTATATAACAGCCCCGTATAGCGTCTACACAACCCCGGCCTCTATATAACAGCCCCGTATAGCGTATACACAACACCTGCCTCTATATAACAGCCCCGTATAGCGTCTACACAACCCCGGCCTCTATATAACAGCCCCGTATAGCGTATAAACAACACCGGCCTCTATATAACAGCCCCGTATAGCGTCTACACAACACCTGCCTCTATATAACAGCCCCGTATAGCGTCTACACAACACCGGCCTCTATATAACAGCCCCGTATAGCGTATACATAACCCTGCCTCTATATAACAGCCCCGTATAGCGTATACATAACCCCGGCCTCTATATAACAGCCCCGTATAGCGTCTACACAACACCTGCCTCTATATAACAGCCCCGTATAGCGTCTACACAACACCTGCCTCTATATAACAGCCCCGTATAGCGTCTACACAACCCCGGCCTCTATATAACAGCCCCGTATAGCGTCTACACAACACCTGCCTCTATATAACAGCCCCGTATAGCGTCTACACAACCCCGGCCTCTATATAACAGCCCCGTATAGCGTCTACACAACACCTGCCTCTATATAACAGCCCCGTATAGCGTATACACAACACCTGCCTCTATATAACAGCCCCGTATAGCGTATACACAACCCCGGCCTCTATATAACAGCCCCGTATAGCGTATACACAACACCGGCTTCTATATAATAGCCCCGTATAGCGTATACACAACACCTGCCTCTATATAACAGCCCCGTATAGCGTATACACAACACCTGCCTCTATATAACAGCCCCGTATAGCGTATACACAACCCCGGCCTCTATATAACAGCCCCGTATAGCGTATACACAACCCCGGCCTCTATATAACAGCCCCGTATAGCGTATACATAACCCCGGCCTCTATATAACAGCCCCGTATAGCGTCTACACAACACCGGCCTCTATATAACAGCCCCGTATAGCGTATACATAACCCCGGCCTCTATATAATAGCCCCGTATAGCGTCTACACAACCCCGGCCTCTATATAATAGCCCCGTATAGCGTATACACAACACCGGCCTCTATATAACAGCCCCGTATAGCGTATACACAACCCCGGCCTCTATATAATAGCCCCGTATAGCGTATACACAACCCCGGCCTCTATATAATAGCCCCGTATAGCGTCTACACAACACCGGCCTCTATATAACAGCCCCGTATAGCGTATACACAACCCCGGCCTCTATATAACAGCCCCGTATAGCGTATACACAACCCCGGCCTCTATATAATAGCCCCGTATAGCGTATACACAACCCCGGCCTCTATATAATAGCCCCGTATAGCGTCTACACAACCCCGGCCTCTATATAATAGCCCCGTATAGCGTCTACACAACCCCGGCCTCTATATAACAGCCCCGTATAGCGTATACACAACACCGGCCTCTATATAACAGCCCCGTATAGCGTATACACAACCCCGGCCTCTATATAACAGCCCCGTATAGCGTATACACAACACCTGCCTCTATATAACAGCCCCGTATAGCATCTACACAACCCCGGCCTCTATATAATAGCCCCGTATAGCGTATACATAACACCGGCCTCTATATAACAGCCCCGTATAGCGTCTACACAACCCCGGCCTCTATATAACAGCCCCGTATAGCGTATACACAACACCTGCCTCTATATAACAGCCCCGTATAGCGTCTACACAACCCCGGCCTCTATATAACAGCCCCGTATAGCGTATAAACAACACCGGCCTCTATATAACAGCCCCGTATAGCGTCTACACAACACCTGCCTCTATATAACAGCCCCGTATAGCGTATACACAACACCGGCCTCTATATAACAGCCCCGTATAGCGTCTACACAACCCCGGCCTCTATATAATAGCCCCGTATAGCGTCTACACAACACCTGCCTCTATATAACAGCCCCGTATAGCGTCTACACAACACCTGCCTCTATATAACAGCCCCGTATAGCGTCTACACAACACCGGCCTCTATATAATAGCCCCGTATAGCGTCTACACAACACCTGCCTCTATATAACAGCCCCGTATAGCGTATACACAACACCGGCCTCTATATAATAGCCCCGTATAGCGTCTACACAACACCTGCCTCTATATAACAGCCCCGTATAGCGTATACACAACACCGGCCTCTATATAACAGCCCCGTATAGCGTCTACACAACACCGGCCTCTATATAACAGCCCCGTATAGCGTCTACACAACACCTGCCTCTATATAACAGCCCCGTATAGCGTATACACAACCCCGGCCTCTATATAACAGCCCCGTATAGCGTCTACACAACACCTGCCTCTATATAACAGCCCCGTATAGCGTCTACACAACACCTGCTTCTATATAACAGCCCCGTATAGCGTCTACACAACACCTGCCTCTATATAACAGCCCCGTATAGCGTATACACAACACCGGCCTCTATATAACAGCCCCGTATAGCGTCTACACAACACCTGCTTCTATATAACAGCCCCGTATAGCGTCTACACAACACCGGCCTCTATATAATAGCCCCGTATAGCGTCTACACAACACCTGCTTCTATATAACAGCCCCGTATAGCGTCTACACAACACCTGCCTCTATATAACAGCCCCGTATAGCGTCTACACAACACCGGCCTCTATATAACAGCCCCGTATAGCGTCTACACAACACCTGCCTCTATATAACAGCCCCGTATAGCGTATACACAACACCGGCCTCTATATAAAAGCCCCGTATAGCGTATACACAACCCCGGCCTCTATATAATAGCCCCGTATAGCGTATACATAACACCGGCCTCTATATAATAGCCCCGTATAGCGTATACACAACACCGGCCTCTATATAACAGCCCCGTATAGCGTCTACACAACACCTGCCTCTATATAACAGCCCCGTATAGCGTCTACACAACACCTGCCTCTATATAACAGCCCCGTATAGCGTCTACACAACACCTGCCTCTATATAACAGCCCCGTATAGCGTATACACAACACCGGCCTCTATATAACAGCCCCGTATAGCGTCTACACAACACCGGCCTCTATATAACAGCCCCGTATAGCGTCTACACAACACCGGCCTCTATATAACAGCCCCGTATAGCGTCTACACAACACCGGCCTCTATATAACAGCCCCGTATAGCGTCTACACAACACCTGCCTCTATATAACAGCCCCGTATAGCGTATACACAACACCGGCCTCTATATAACAGCCCCGTATAGCGTCTACACAACACCTGCTTCTATATAACAGCCCCGTATAGCGTATACACAACACCGGCCTCTATATAACAGCCCCGTATAGCGTCTACACAACACCGGCCTCTATATAACAGCCCCGTATAGCGTATACACAACACCGGCCTCTATATAACAGCCCCGTATAGCGTATACACAACACCGGCCTCTATATAATAGCCCCTTATAGCGTCTACACAACACCGGCCTCTATATAACAGCCCCGTATAGCGTATACACAACCCCGGCCTCTATATAACAGCCCCGTATAGCGTATACACAACCCCGGCCTCTATATAATAGCCCCGTATAGCGTATACATAACACCGGCCTCTATATAATAGCCCCGTATAGCGTATACACAACACCGGCCTCTATATAATAGCCCCGTATAGCGTATACACAACACCGGCCTCTATATAACAGCCCCGTATAGCGTCTACACAACACCGGCCTCTATATAACAGCCCCGTATAGCGTATACATAACACCGGCCTCTATATAATAGCCCCGTATAGCGTATACATAACACCGGCCTCTATATAATAGCCCCGTATAGCGTATACATAACACCGGCCTCTATATAATAGCCCCGTATAGCGTATACATAACACCGGCCTCTATATAATAGCCCCGTATAGCGTATACACAACACCTGCCTCTATATAACAGCCCCGTATAGCGTCTACACAACACCTGCCTCTATATAATAGCCCCGTATAGCGTCTACACAACACCTGCCTCTATATAATAGCCCCGTATAGCGTATACACAACACCGGCCTCTATATAACAGCCCCGTATAGCGTCTACACAACACCTGCCTCTATATAACAGCCCCGTATAGCGTCTACACAACACCTGCCTCTATATAACAGCCCCGTATAGCGTCTACACAACACCTGCCTCTATATAACAGCCCCGTATAGCGTCTACACAACACCTGCCTCTATATAACAGCCCCGTATAGCGTCTACACAACACCTGCCTCTATATAACAGCCCCGTATAGCGTATACACAACCCCGGCTTCTATATAACAGCCCCGTATAGCGTCTACACAACCCCGGCTTCTATATAACAGCCCCGTATAGCGTCTACACAACACCTGCCTCTATATAACAGCCCCGTATAGCGTATACACAACACCGGCCTCTATATAACAGCCCCGTATAGCGTCTACACAACACCTGCCTCTATATAACAGCCCCGTATAGCGTATACACAACCCCGGCCTCTATATAACAGCCCCGTATAGCGTCTACACAACACCTGCCTCTATATAACAGCCCCGTATAGCGTATACACAACCCCGGCCTCTATATAATAGCCCCGTATAGCGTATACACAACACCTGCCTCTATATAATAGCCCCGTATAGCGTCTACACAACACCTGCCTCTATATAACAGCCCCGTATAGCGTCTACACAACACCTGCTTCTATATAACAGCCCCGTATAGCGTCTACACAACCCCGGCCTCTATATAACAGCCCCGTATAGCGTCTACACAACCCCGGCTTCTATATAACAGCCCCGTATAGCGTCTACACAACACCTGCCTCTATATAACAGCCCCGTATAGCGTATACACAACACCGGCCTCTATATAACAGCCCCGTATAGCGTCTACACAACACCTGCCTCTATATAACAGCCCCGTATAGCGTATACACAACCCCGGCCTCTATATAACAGCCCCGTATAGCGTCTACACAACACCTGCCTCTATATAACAGCCCCGTATAGCGTATACACAACCCCGGCCTCTATATAATAGCCCCGTATAGCGTATACACAACACCTGCCTCTATATAATAGCCCCGTATAGCGTCTACACAACACCTGCCTCTATATAACAGCCCCGTATAGCGTCTACACAACACCTGCCTCTATATAACAGCCCCGTATAGCGTCTACACAACCCCGGCTTCTATATAACAGCCCCGTATAGCGTCTACACAACACCTGCCTCTATATAACAGCCCCGTATAGCGTATACACAACACCGGCCTCTATATAACAGCCCCGTATAGCGTCTACACAACACCTGCCTCTATATAACAGCCCCGTATAGCGTATACACAACCCCGGCCTCTATATAACAGCCCCGTATAGCGTCTACACAACACCTGCCTCTATATAACAGCCCCGTATAGCGTATACACAACCCCGGCCTCTATATAATAGCCCCGTATAGCGTATACACAACACCTGCCTCTATATAATAGCCCCGTATAGCGTCTACACAACACCTGCCTCTATATAACAGCCCCGTATAGCGTCTACACAACACCTGCCTCTATATAACAGCCCCGTATAGCGTCTACACAACCCCGGCTTCTATATAACAGCCCCGTATAGCGTCTACACAACACCTGCCTCTATATAACAGCCCCGTATAGCGTATACACAACACCGGCCTCTATATAACAGCCCCGTATAGCGTCTACACAACACCTGCCTCTATATAACAGCCCCGTATAGCGTATACACAACCCCGGCCTCTATATAACAGCCCCGTATAGCGTCTACACAACACCTGCCTCTATATAACAGCCCCGTATAGCGTATACACAACCCCGGCCTCTATATAATAGCCCCGTATAGCGTATACACAACACCTGCCTCTATATAATAGCCCCGTATAGCGTCTACACAACACCTGCCTCTATATAACAGCCCCGTATAGCGTCTACACAACACCTGCCTCTATATAACAGCCCCGTATAGCGTCTACACAACCCCGGCTTCTATATAACAGCCCCGTATAGCGTCTACACAACACCTGCCTCTATATAACAGCCCCGTATAGCGTATACACAACACCGGCCTCTATATAACAGCCCCGTATAGCGTCTACACAACACCTGCCTCTATATAACAGCCCCGTATAGCGTATACACAACCCCGGCCTCTATATAACAGCCCCGTATAGCGTCTACACAACACCTGCCTCTATATAACAGCCCCGTATAGCGTATACACAACCCCGGCCTCTATATAATAGCCCCGTATAGCGTATACACAACACCTGCCTCTATATAATAGCCCCGTATAGCGTCTACACAACACCTGCCTCTATATAACAGCCCCGTATAGCGTCTACACAACACCGGCCTCTATATAACAGCCCCGTATAGCGTCTACACAACACCGGCCTCTATATAATAGCCCCGTATAGCGTATACACAACACCTGCCTCTATATAATAGCCCCGTATAGCGTCTACACAACACCTGCCTCTATATAACAGCCCCGTATAGCGTCTACACAACACCAGCCTCTATATAATACCGCATGTAGTGACCCTATAGCAGTTATGGCGAACCTATGGCACTGGTGCCAGAGGTGGCACTCAGAGCCCTTTCTGTGGGCACTCAGGCCATCATCCCAGGACAGAGTTCAACAAACAGGACCAAATCCACCAAATCTTCCTGCAGTCCTAGGCAACTTATGACTATTTTACAGCGACACTTCATTGACTGTTTGGAACTGCTTCAAAAGTGAGAAGGGCATTATCTTTGTGGTCCTCCTGCTGGACCCACCGTTCTTCCTAAACAGAGAGACCCTGGAGAGAAGCTACAATGATGGCTGAATTCGCCCTCCTTCGTTCAACTGTATTGGTGGCTTCAGGGGCCGATACAATTAAAGAAGTGGAAGAGCAGGGAGCAATAAGTTACTGCTTAAAATGGCACATCAGGGTAAATAAGTGGGACCTGGTTGTAGTTTGGGCACTCGGTCCCTAAAAGGTTCGCCATCACTGCTCTATAGCGTGTATATACTGTCACCACGTGGGGTGCAGTACCTTTAGTCCCTGGCGGTGTTATCACACACATGATATAACATTGTGTCTATTCGCTGACAGGCAGCAGAGCAGGAGGACTCACCTGGATGTGCTGGTTCAGGTTGTTGGGGTCCCGGTGCTCCATGTCCAGGGGGCGGGGCTCGCTGGGAGGGGCCATGGTGGGTGACTGTCTGCTGTCCAGCTCCCCCTCTTATAGCGCCGCTCTCCTGGTCTCCATGGGGAAGAGCATCAAACATCTCAGCGCCTCCTGCCCCCGGGGGTAACTCTCCTCCACTGTCCTGACAACCATTGTCCTTGTGCGTCCCGAGCCGCCTGCTGAGGATGATGGGAGTCGCTGAGGATGATGGGAGTCGCTGCATTGTCCTCGCATTATGGAGGCAGCAATTACCAGACACCGGAAACTGCAACGTCCAACATTACACAGGAATGAAGAGAGACAAGAACCGACACCCTAAGAGTGATAGGAGGACACACTGCCCCCTGCTGGTGTGATGATGTGGGGCCATGGTATAGGATAGTCACCCCTAGCAGTGATAGGAGGACACTGCCCCCTGCTGGTGTGATGATGTGGGGCCATGGTATAGGACAGTCACCCCTAGTAGTGATAGGAGGACACACTGCCCCCTGCTGGTGTGATGATGTGGGGGCCATGGTATAGGACAGTCACCCCTAGTAGTGATAGGAGGACACACTGCCCCCTGCTGGTGTGATGATGTGGGGGCCATGGTATAGGACAGTCACCCCTAGCAGTGATAGGAGGACACACTGCCCCCTGCTGGTGTGATGATGTGGGGGTCATGGTATAGGACAGTCACCCCTAGGAGTGATAGGAGGACACACTGCCCCCTGCTGGTGTGATGATGTGGGGCCATGGTATAGGACAGTCACCCCTAGCAGTGATAGGAGGACACACTGCCCCCTGCTGGTGTGATGATGTGGGGGCCATGGTATAGGACAGTCACCCCTAGCTGTGATAGGAGGACACTGCCCCCTGCTGGTGTGATGATGTGGGGCCATGGTATAGGATAGTCACCCCTAGCAGTGATAGGAGGACACATTGCCCCCTGCTGGTGTGATGATGTGGTGGCCATGGTATAGGACAGTCACCCCTAGCAGTGATAGGAGGACACACTGCCCCCTGCTGGTGTGATGATGTGGGGGCTATGGTATAGGACAGTCACCCCTAGTAGTGATAGGAGGACACGCAGCCCCCTGCTGGTGTGATGATGTGGTGGCCATGGTATAGGACAGTCACCCCTAGCAGTGATAGGAGGACACACTGCCCCCTGCTGGTGTGATGATGTGGGTGCCATGGTATAGGACAGTCACCCCTAGCAGTGATAGGAGGACACACTGCCCCCTGCTGGTGAGATGATGTGGGGCCATGGTATAGGACAGTCACCCCAAGCAGTGATAGGAGGACACACTGCCCCCTGCTGGTGTGATGATGTGGGGGCCATGGTATAGGACAGTCACCCCTAGGAGTGATAGGAGGACAAACTGCCCCCTGCTGGTGTGATGATGTGGGGGCCATGATATAGGACAGTCACCCCTAGCTGTGATAGGAGGACACTGCCCCCTGCTGGTGTGATGATGTGGGGCCATGGTATAGGATAGTCACCCCTAGCAGTGATAGGAGGACACTGCCCCCTGCTGGTGTGATGATGTGGGGCCATGGTATAGGACAGTCACCCCTAGTAGTGATAGGAGGACACACTGCCCCCTGCTGGTGTGATGATGTGGGGGCCATGGTATAGGACAGTCACCCCTAGCAGTGATAGGAGGACACACTGCCCCCTGCTGGTGTGATGATGTGGGGGTCATGGTATAGGACAGTCACCCCTAGGAGTGATAGGAGGACACACTGCCCCCTGCTGGTGTGATGATGTGGGGCCATGGTATAGGACAGTCACCCCTAGAAGTGATAGGAGGACACACTGCCCCCTGCTGGTGTGATGATGTGGGGCCATGGTATAGGACAGTCACCCCTAGCAGTGATAGGAGGACACACTGCCCCCTGCTGGTGTGATGATGTGGGGGCCATGGTATAGGACAGTTACCCCTAGTAGTGATAGGAGGACACACTGCCCCCTGCTGGTGGGATGATGTGGGGGCCATGGTATAGGACAGTCACCCCTAGTAGTGATAGGAGGACACACTGCCCCCTGCTGGTGAGATGATGTGGGGGCCATGGTATAGGACAGTCACCCCTAGATGTGATAGGAGGACACACTGCCCCCTGCTGGTGTGATGATGTGGGGCCACGGTATAGGACAGTCACCCCTAGCAGTGATAGGAGGACACACTGCCCCCTGCTGGTGTGATGATGTGGGGGCCATGGTATAGGACAGTCACCCATAGAGTGATAGGAGGACACACTGCCCCCTGCTGGTGTGATGATGTGGGGGCCATTGTATAGGACAGTCACCCCTAGAAGTGATAGGAGGACACACTGCCCCCTGCTGGTGAGATGATGTGGGGGCCATGGTATAGGACAGTCACCCCTAGAAGTGATAGGAGGACACACTGCCCCCTGCTGGTGTGATGACATGGATGCCATGGTATAGGACAGTCACCCCTAGCAGTGATAGGAGGACACACTGCCCCCTGCTGGTGTGATGATGTGGGGGCCATGGTATAGGACAGTCACCCCTAGCAGTGATATGAGGACACACTGCCCCCTGCTGGTGTGATGATGTGGGGGCCATGGTATAGGACAGTCACCCCAAGCAGTGATAGGAGGACACACTGCCCCCTGCTGGTGTGATGATGTGGGGGCCATGGTATAGGACAGTCACCCCTAGGAGTGATAGGAGGACAAACTGCCCCCTGCATGTGTGATGATGTGGGGGCCATGATATAGGACAGTCACCCCTAGCTGTGATAGGAGGACACTGCCCCCTGCTGGTGTGATGATGTGGGGCCATGGTATAGGATAGTCACCCCTAGCAGTGATAGGAGGACACTGCCCCCTGCTGGTGTGATGATGTGGGGCCATGGTATAGGACAGTCACCCCTAGTAGTGATAGGAGGACACACTGCCCCCTGCTGGTGTGATGATGTGGGGGCCATGGTATAGGACAGTCACCCCTAGCAGTGATAGGAGGACACACTGCCCCCTGCTGGTGTGATGATGTGGGGGTCATGGTATAGGACAGTCACCCCTAGGAGTGATAGGAGGACACACTGCCCCCTGCTGGTGTGATGATGTGGGGCCATGGTATAGGACAGTCACCCCTAGAAGTGATAGGAGGACACACTGCCCCCTGCTGGTGTGATGATGTGGGGCCATGGTATAGGACAGTCACCCCTAGCAGTGATAGGAGGACACACTGCCCCCTGCTGGTGTGATGATGTGGGGGCCATGGTATAGGACAGTTACCCCTAGTAGTGATAGGAGGACACACTGCCCCCTGCTGGTGGGATGATGTGGGGGCCATGGTATAGGACAGTCACCCCTAGTAGTGATAGGAGGACACACTGCCCCCTGCTGGTGAGATGATGTGGGGGCCATGGTATAGGACAGTCACCCCTAGATGTGATAGGAGGACACACTGCCCCCTGCTGGTGTGATGATGTGGGGCCACGGTATAGGACAGTCACCCCTAGCAGTGATAGGAGGACACACTGCCCCCTGCTGGTGTGATGATGTGGGGGCCATGGTATAGGACAGTCACCCATAGAGTGATAGGAGGACACACTGCCCCCTGCTGGTGTGATGATGTGGGGGCCATTGTATAGGACAGTCACCCCTAGAAGTGATAGGAGGACACACTGCCCCCTGCTGGTGAGATGATGTGGGGGCCATGGTATAGGACAGTCACCCCTAGAAGTGATAGGAGGACACACTGCCCCCTGCTGGTGTGATGACATGGATGCCATGGTATAGGACAGTCACCCCTAGCAGTGATAGGAGGACACACTGCCCCCTGCTGGTGTGATGATGTGGGGGCCATGGTATAGGACAGTCACCCCTAGCAGTGATATGAGGACACACTGCCCCCTGCTGGTGTGATGATGTGGGGGCCATGGTATAGGACAGTCACCCCTAGAAGTGATAGGAGGACACACTGCCCCCTGCTGGTGTGATGATGTGGGGACCATGGTATAGGACAGTCACCCCTAGTAGTGATAGGGGGACACTGCCCCCTGCTGGTGTGATGATGTGGGGGCCATGGTATAGGACAGTCACCCCTAGAAGTAATAGGAGGACACACTGCCCCCTGCTGGTGTGATGATGTGGGGACCATGGTATAGGACAGTCACCCCTAGTAGTGATAGGGGGACACTGCCCCCTGCTGGTGTGATGATGTGGGGGCCATGGTATAGGACAGTCACCTCTAGTAGTGATAGGAGGACACTGCCCCCTGCTGGTGTGATGATGTGGGGGCCATGGGATAGGACTGTCATCTCTAGAAGTGATAGGAGGACACTGCCCCCTGCTGGTGTGATGATGTGGGGACCATGGTAAAGGACAGTCGCCCCTAGAGTGATAGGAGGACACACTGCCCCCTGCTGGTGTGATGATGTGGAGCCATGGTATAGGACAGACACCCGTGGTAGTGATAGGAGGACACACTGCCCCCTGCTGGTGTGATGATGTGGGGCCATGGTATAGGACAGTCACCCCCTAGCAGTGATAGGAGGACACACTGCCCCCTGCTGGTGTGATGATGTGGGGGCCATGGTGTAGGACAGTCACCCCTAGCAGTGATAGAAGGACACACTGCCCCCTGCTGGTGTGATGATGTGGGGGCCATGGTATAGGACAGTCACCTCTAGCAGTGATAGGAGGACACACTGCCCCCTGCTGGTGAGATGATGTGGGGGCCATGGTATAGGACAGTCACCCCTAGCAGTGATAGTAGGACACACTGCCCCCTGCTGGTGTGATGATGTGGGGGCCATAGTATAGGACAGTCACCCCTAGAAGTGATAGGAGGACACACTGCCCCCTGCTGATTTGATGATGTAGGTCCATGGTATAGGACAGTCACCCCTAGTAGTGATAGGAGGACACACTGCCCCCTGCTGGTGTGATGATGTGGGGGCCATGGTATAGGACAGTCACCCCTAGAAGTGATAGGAGGACACACTGCCCCCTGCTGGTGTGATGATGTGGGGGCCATGCTATAGGACAGTCACCCCTAGCAGTGATAGGAGGACACGCAGCCCCCTGCTGGTGTGATGATGTGGGGGGCCATGGAATAGGACAGTCACCCCTAGTAGTGATAGGAGGACACACTGCCCCTTGCTGGTGTGATGATGTGGGGGCCATGGTATAGGACAGTCACCCCTAGTAGTGATAGTAGGACACACTGCCCCCTACTGGTGTGATGATGTGGGGGCCGTGGTATAGGTTAGTCACTCCTAGCAGTGATAGGAGGACACTGCCCCCTGCTGGTGTGACGATGTGGGGGCCATGGTATAGGACAGTCACCCCTAGAAGTGATAGGAGGACACACTGCCCCCTGCTGATGTGATGATGTGGGGGCCGTGGTATAGGACAGTCACCCCTAGAAGTGATAGGAGGACACAATGCCCCCTGCTGGTGTGATGATGTGGGGACCATGGTATAGGACAGTCACCCCTAGTAGTGATAGGGGGACACTGCCCCCTGCTGGTGTGATGATGTGGGGGCCATGGTATAGGACAGTCACCCCTAGAAGTAATAGGAGGACACACTGCCCCCTGCTGGTGTGATGATGTGGGGACCATGGTATAGGACAGTCACCCCTAGTAGTGATAGGGGGACACTGCCCCCTGCTGGTGTGATGATGTGGGGGCCATGGTATAGGACAGTCACCTCTGGTAGTGATAGGAGGACACTGCCCCCTGCTGGTGTGATGATGTGGGGACCATGGTATAGGACAGTCGCCCCTAGAGTGAGAGGAGGACACACTGCCCCCTGCTGATGTGATGATGTGGGGGCCATGGTATAGGACAGATACTCGTGGTAGTGATAGGAGGACACACTGCCCCCTGCTGGTGTGATGATGTGGGGCCATGGTATAGGGCAGTCACCCCTAGCAGTGATAGGAGGACACACTGCCCCCTGCTGGTGTGATGATGTGGGGGCCATGGTGTAGGACAGTCACCCCTAGTAGTGATAGGAGGACACACTGCCCCCTGCTGGTGTGATGATGTGGGGGCCATGGTATTGGACAGTCACCCCTAGAAGTGATAGGAGGACACACTGCCCCCTGCTGATTTGATGATGTAGGTCCATGGTATAGGACAGTCACCCCTAGTAGTGATAGGAGGACACACTGCCCCCTGCTGATGTGATGATGTGGGGGCCATGGTATAGGACAGTCACCCCCTAGCAGTGATAGGAGGACACACTGCCCCCTGCTGGTGTGATGATGTGGGGGCCATGGTGTAGGACAGTCACCCCTAGCAGTGATAGTAGGACACACTGCCCCCTGCTGGTGTGATGATGTGGGGGCCATGGTATAGGACAGTCACCCCTAGAAGTGATAGGAGGACACACTGCCCCCTGCTGATTTGATGATGTAGGTCCATGGTATAGGACAGTCACCCCTAGAAGTGATAGGAGGACACACTGCCCCCTGCTGGTGTGATGATGTGGGGGCCATGGTATAGGACAGTCACCCCTAGCAGTGATAGGAGGACACACTGCCCCCTGCTGGTGTGATGATGTGGGGGCCATGCTATAGGACAGTCACCCCTAGCAGTGATAGGAGGACACGCAGCCCCCTGCTGGTGTGATGATGTGGGGGGCCATGGAATAGGACAGTCACCCCTAGAAGTGATAGGAGGACACACTGCCCCTTGCTGGTGTGATGATGTGGGGGCCATGGTATAGGACAGTCACCCCTAGAAGTGATAGGAGGACACACTGCCCCCTGCTGATTTGATGATGTAGGTCCATGGTATAGGACAGTCACCCCTAGCAGTGATAGGAGGACACACTGCCCCCTGCTGGTGTGATGATGTGGGGGCCATGCTATAGGACAGTCAACCCTAGCAGTGATAGGAGGACACGCAGCCCCCTTCTGGTGTGATGATGTGGGGGGCCATGGAATAGGACAGTCACCCCTAGTAGTGATAGGAGGACACACTGCCCCTTGCTGGTGTGATGATGTGGGGGCCATGGTATAGGACAGTAACCCCTAGTAGTGATAGTAGGACACACTGCCCCCTACTGGTGTGATGATGTGGGGGCCGTAGTATAGGTTAGTCACTCCTAGCAGTGATAGGAGGACACTGCCCCCTGCTGGTGTGATGATGTGGGGGCCATGGTATAGGACAGTCACCCCTAGAAGTGATAGGAGGACACACTGCCCCCTGCTGGTGTGATGATGTGGGGGCCATGGTATAGGACAGTCACCCCATGCAGTGATAGGAGGACACACTGCCCCCTGCTGGTGTGATGATGTGGGGGCCATGGTGTAGGACAGTCACCCCTAGCAGTGATAGTAGGACACACTGCCCCCTGCTGGTGTGATGATGTGGGGGCCATGGTATAGGACAGTCACCCCTAGAAGTGATAGGAGGACACACTGCCCCCTGCTGATTTGATGATGTAGGTCCATGGTATAGGACAGTCACCCCTAGAAGTGATAGGAGGACACACTGCCCCCTGCTGGTGTGATGATGTGGGGGCCATGGTATAGGACAGTCACCCCTAGCAGTGATAGGAGGACACACTGCCCCCTGCTGGTGTGATGATGTGGGGGCCATGCTATAGGACAGTCACCCCTAGCAGTGATAGGAGGACACGCAGCCCCCTGCTGGTGTGATGATGTGGGGGGCCATGGAATAGGACAGTCACCCCTAGAAGTGATAGGAGGACACACTGCCCCTTGCTGGTGTGATGATGTGGGGGCCATGGTATAGGACAGTCACCCCTAGAAGTGATAGGAGGACACACTGACCCCTGCTGGTGTGATGATGTGGGGGCCATGGTATAGGACAGTCACCCCTAGAAGTGATAGGAGGACACACTGCCCCCTGCTGATTTGATGATGTAGGTCCATGGTATAGGACAGTCACCCCTAGCAGTGATAGGAGGACACACTGCCCCCTGCTGGTGTGATGATGTGGGGGCCATGCTATAGGACAGTCAACCCTAGCAGTGATAGGAGGACACGCAGCCCCCTTCTGGTGTGATGATGTGGGGGGCCATGGAATAGGACAGTCACCCCTAGTAGTGATAGGAGGACACACTGCCCCTTGCTGGTGTGATGATGTGGGGGCCATGGTATAGGACAGTAACCCCTAGTAGTGATAGTAGGACACACTGCCCCCTACTGGTGTGATGATGTGGGGGCCGTGGTATAGGTTAGTCACTCCTAGCAGTGATAGGAGGACACTGCCCCCTGCTGGTGTGATGATGTGGGGGCCATGGTATAGGACAGTCACCCCTAGAAGTGATAGGAGGACACACTGCCCCCTGCTGGTGTGATGATGTGGGGGCCATGGTATAGGACAGTCACCCCATGCAGTGATAGGAGGACACACTGCCCCCTGCTGGTGTGATGATGTGGGGGCCATGGGATAGGACAGTCACCCCTAGGAGTGATAGGAGGACACACTGCCCCCTGCTGGTGTGATGATGTGGGGGCAATGGCATAGGACAGTCACCCCTAGCAGTGATAGGAGGACACACTACCCCCTGCTGGTGAGATGATGTGGGGCCATGGTATAGGACAGTCACCCCTATTAGTGATAGGAGGACACACTGCCCCCTGCTGGTGTGATGATGTGGGGGCAATGGTATAGGACAGTCACTCCTAGCAGTGATAGGAGGACACACTGCCCCCTGCTGGTGTGATGATGTGGGGGCCATGGTATAGGACAGTCACCCCTAGTAGTGATATGAAGACACACTGCCCCCTGCTGGTGTTATGATATGGGGGCCATGGTGTAGGACAGTCACCCCTAGCAGTGATAGGAGGACACACTGCCCCCTGCTGGTGGGATGATGTGGGGGCTGTGGGATTGGACAGTCACCCCTAGAAGTGATAGGAGGACACACTGCCCCCTGCTGGTGTGATGATGGTGGGGCCATGGTATAGGACAGTCACCCCTAGCAGTGATAGGAGGACACACTGCCCCCTGCTGGTGTGATGATGTGGGGCCATGGTATAGGACAGTCACCCCTAGGAGTGATAGGAGGACACACTGCACCCTGCTGGTGTGATGATGTGGGGGCCATGGTATAGGACAGTCACCCCTAGGAAGGATAGAAGGACACACTGCCCCCTGCTGGTGTGATGATGTGGGGGCCATGGTATAGGACAGTCACCCCTAGCAGTGATAGGAGGACACTGCCCCCTGCTGGTGGGATGATGTGGGGGCAATGGTATAGGACAGTCATCCCTAGCAGTGATAGGAGGACACTGCCCCCTTCTGGTGGGATGATGTGGGGACCATGGTATAGGACAGTCACCGCTAGAAGTGATAGGAGGACACACTGCCCCCTGCTGGTGGGATTATGTGGGGGCCATTGTATAGGACAGTCACCCCTAGCAGTGATAGGAGGACACACTGCCCCTGCCGGTGGGATGATGTGGGGACATGGTATAGGACAGTCACCCCTAGTAGTGATAGGAGGACACACTGCCCCCTGCTAGTGTGATGATGTGGAGAGCATGGTATAGGACAGTCACCCCTAGTAGTGATAGGAGGACACTGCCCCCTGCTGGTGTGATGATGTGGGGCCATGGTATAGGACAGTCACCCCTAGGAGGGATAGAAGGACACACTGCCCCCTGCTGGTGTGATGATGTGGGGGCCATGGTATAGGACAGTCACCCCTAGAAGTGATAGGAGGACACACTGCCCTCTGCTGGTGTGATGATGTGGGGCCATGGTATAGGACATTCACCCCTAGCAATGATAGGAGGACACTGCCCCCTGCTGGTGTGATGATGTGGGGCCATGGTATAGGACAGTCACCCCTATTAGTGATAGGAGGACACACTGCCCCCTGCTGGTGGGATGATGTGGGAGCCATGGCATAGGGCAGTCACCCCTAGCAGTGATAGGAGAACACTGCCCCTGCTGGTGTGATGATGTGGGGGCCATGGTATAGGACAGTCACCCCTAGCAGTGATAGGAGGACACACTGCCCCCTGCTGGTGAGATGATGTGGGGGCCATGGTATAGGACAGTCACCCCTAGCAGTGATAGGAGGACACACTGCCCCCTGCTGATGTTATGATATGGGGGCCATGGTATAGGGCAGTCACCCCTAGTAGTGATAGGAGGACACACTGCCCCCTGCTGGTGTGATGATGTGGGGGCCGTGGTATAGGACAGTCACCCCTAGGAGTGATAGGAGGACACACTGCCCCCTGCTGGTGGGATGATGTGGGGACATGGTATAGGACAGTCACCCCTAGGAATGATAGGAGGACACACTGCCCCCTGCTGGTGTGATGATGTGGGGACATGGGATAGGACAGACACCCCTAGAAGTGATAGGAGGACACACCTCCCCTGCTGGTGTGATGATGTGGGAGCCATGGTATAGGACAGTCACCCCTAGCAGTGATAGGAGGACACACTGCCCCCTGCTGGTGTGATGATGTGGGGGGCCATGGAATAGGACAGTCACCCCTAGAAGTGATAGGAGGACACACTGCCCCTTGCTGGTGTGATGATGTGGGGGCCATGGTATAGGACAGTCACCCCTAGAAGTGATAGGAGGACACACTGCCCCCTGCTGATTTGATGATGTAGGTCCATGGTATAGGACAGTCACCCCTAGCAGTGATAGGAGGACACACTGCCCCCTGCTGGTGTGATGATGTGGGGGCCATGCTATAGGACAGTCAACCCTAGCAGTGATAGGAGGACACGCAGCCCCCTTCTGGTGTGATGATGTGGGGGGCCATGGAATAGGACAGTCACCCCTAGTAGTGATAGGAGGACACACTGCCCCTTGCTGGTGTGATGATGTGGGGGCCATGGTATAGGACAGTAACCCCTAGTAGTGATAGTAGGACACACTGCCCCCTACTGGTGTGATGATGTGGGGGCCGTGGTATAGGTTAGTCACTCCTAGCAGTGATAGGAGGACACTGCCCCCTGCTGGTGTGATGATGTGGGGGCCATGGTATAGGACAGTCACCCCTAGAAGTGATAGGAGGACACACTGCCCCCTGCTGGTGTGATGATGTGGGGGCCATGGTATAGGACAGTCACCCCATGCAGTGATAGGAGGACACACTGCCCCCTGCTGGTGTGATGATGTGGGGGCCATGGGATAGGACAGTCACCCCTAGGAGTGATAGGAGGACACACTGCCCCCTGCTGGTGTGATGATGTGGGGGCAATGGCATAGGACAGTCACCCCTAGCAGTGATAGGAGGACACACTACCCCCTGCTGGTGAGATGATGTGGGGCCATGGTATAGGACAGTCACCCCTATTAGTGATAGGAGGACACACTGCCCCCTGCTGGTGTGATGATGTGGGGGCAATGGTATAGGACAGTCACTCCTAGCAGTGATAGGAGGACACACTGCCCCCTGCTGGTGTGATGATGTGGGGGCCATGGTATAGGACAGTCACCCCTAGTAGTGATATGAAGACACACTGCCCCCTGCTGGTGTTATGATATGGGGGCCATGGTGTAGGACAGTCACCCCTAGCAGTGATAGGAGGACACACTGCCCCCTGCTGGTGGGATGATGTGGGGGCTGTGGGATTGGACAGTCACCCCTAGAAGTGATAGGAGGACACACTGCCCCCTGCTGGTGTGATGATGGTGGGGCCATGGTATAGGACAGTCACCCCTAGCAGTGATAGGAGGACACACTGCCCCCTGCTGGTGTGATGATGTGGGGCCATGGTATAGGACAGTCACCCCTAGGAGTGATAGGAGGACACACTGCACCCTGCTGGTGTGATGATGTGGGGGCCATGGTATAGGACAGTCACCCCTAGGAAGGATAGAAGGACACACTGCCCCCTGCTGGTGTGATGATGTGGGGGCCATGGTATAGGACAGTCACCCCTAGCAGTGATAGGAGGACACTGCCCCCTGCTGGTGGGATGATGTGGGGGCAATGGTATAGGACAGTCATCCCTAGCAGTGATAGGAGGACACTGCCCCCTTCTGGTGGGGACCATGGTATAGGACAGTCACCGCTAGAAGTGATAGGAGGACACACTGCCCCCTGCTGGTGGGATTATGTGGGGGCCATTGTATAGGACAGTCACCCCTAGCAGTGATAGGAGGACACACTGCCCCTGCCGGTGGGATGATGTGGGGACATGGTATAGGACAGTCACCCCTAGTAGTGATAGGAGGACACACTGCCCCCTGCTAGTGTGATGATGTGGAGAGCATGGTATAGGACAGTCACCCCTAGTAGTGATAGGAGGACACTGCCCCCTGCTGGTGTGATGATGTGGGGCCATGGTATAGGACAGTCACCCCTAGGAGGGATAGAAGGACACACTGCCCCCTGCTGGTGTGATGATGTGGGGGCCATGGTATAGGACAGTCACCCCTAGAAGTGATAGGAGGACACACTGCCCCCTGCTGGTGTGATGATGTGGGGCCATGGTATAGGACATTCACCCCTAGCAATGATAGGAGGACACTGCCCCCTGCTGGTGGGATGATGTGGGGGCAATGGTATAGGACAGTCATCCCTAGCAGTGATAGGAGGACACTGCCCCCTTCTGGTGGGATGATGTGGGGACCATGGTATAGGACAGTCACCGCTAGAAGTGATAGGAGGACACACTGCCCTCTGCTGGTGGGATTATGTGGGGGCCATTGTATAGGACAGTCACCCCTAGTAGTGATAGGAGGACACTGCCCCCTGCTGGTGTGATGATGTGGGGCCATGGTATAGGACAGTCACCCCTAGGAGGGATAGAAGGACACACTGCCCCCTGCTGGTGTGATGATGTGGGGGCCATGGTATAGGACAGTCACCCCTAGAAGTGATAGGAGGACACACTGCCCTCTGCTGGTGTGATGATGTGGGGCCATGGTATAGGACATTCACCCCTAGCAATGATAGGAGGACACTGCCCCCTGCTGGTGTGATGATGTGGGGCCATGGTATAGGACAGTCACCCCTATTAGTGATAGGAGGACACACTGCCCCCTGCTGGTGGGATGATGTGGGAGCCATGGCATAGGGCATTCACCCCTAGCAGTGATAGGAGAACACTGCCCCTGCTGGTGTGATGATGTGGGGGCCATGGTATAGGACAGTCACCCCTAGCAGTGATAGGAGGACACACTGCCCCCTGCTGGTGAGATGATGTGGGGGCCATGGTATAGGACAGTCACCCCTAGCAGTGATAGGAGGACACACTGCCCCCTGCTGATGTTATGATATGGGGGCCATGGTATAGGGCAGTCACCCCTAGTAGTGATAGGAGGACACACTGCCCCCTGCTGGTGTGATGATGTGGGGGCCGTGGTATAGGACAGTCACCCCTAGGAGTGATAGGAGGACACACTGCCCCCTGCTGGTGGGATGATGTGGGGACATGGTATAGGACAGTCACCCCTAGGAATGATAGGAGGACACACTGCCCCCTGCTGGTGTGATGATGTGGGGACATGGGATAGGACAGACACCCCTAGAAGTGATAGGAGGACACACCTCCCCTGCTGGTGTGATGATGTGGGAGCCATGGTATAGGACAGTCACCCCTAGCAGTGATAGGAGGACACACTGCCCTCTGCTGGTGTGATGATGTGGGGCCATGGTATAGGACAGTGATGGCGAACCTATGGCACTGGTGCCAGAGGTGGCACTCAGAGCCCTTTCTGTGGGCACTCAGGCCATCAGCCTAGGACAGAGTTCACCAAACAGGACCAAATCCACCAAATCTTCCTGCAGTCCTAGGCAACTTATGAGATGCTGCGCTCCGCACTATTTTACAGCAACACTTCATTGACTGTTTGGAACTGCTTCAAAAGTGAGAAGGGCATTATCTTTGTGGTCCTCCTGCTGGACCCACCATTCTTCCTAAACAGAGAGACCCTGGAGAGAAGCTACAATGAGAGTCTGAATTCGCCCTCCTTCGTTCACCTGTATTGGTGGCCTCAGGGGGATGATACGATTAAAAGATGTGGAAGAACAGGTAACAATAAGTTACTGCTTAATATGGCACATTGGCACATCAGGGTAAATAAGTGGGTTTTGTTTGTAGTTTGGGCACTCGGTCTCTAAAAGGTTCGCCATCACTGGTATAGGACATTCACCCCTAGCAATGATAGGAGGACACTGCCCCCTGCTGGTGTGATGATGTGGGGGCCATGGTATAGGACAGTCACCCCTAGTAGTGATAGGAGGACACTGCCCCCTGCTGGTGTGATGATGTGGGGCCATGGTATAGGACAGTCACCCCTAGTAGTGATAGGAGGACACACTGCCCCCTGCTGGTGGGATGATGTGGGAGCCATGGCATAGGGCAGTCACCCCTAGCAGTGATAGGAGAACACTGCCCCTGCTGGTGTGATGATGTGGGGGCCATGGTATAGGACAGTCACCCCTAGCAGTGATAGGAGGACACACTGCCCCCTGCTGGTGTGATGATGTGGGGGCCATGGTATAGGACAGACACCCCTAGAAGTGATAGGAGGACACTGCCCCCTGCTGGTGTGATGATGTGGGGGCCATGGTATAGGACAGTCACCCCTAGTAGTGATAGGAGGACACACTGCCCCCTGCTGGTGGGATGATGTGGGAGCCATGGCATAGGGCAGTCACCCCTAGAAGTGATAGGAGGACACGGCCCCCTGCTGGTGTGATGATGTGGGGGCCATGGTATAGGACAGTCACCCCTAGCAGTGATAGGAGGACACACTGCCCCCTGCTGGTGTGATGATGTGGGGGCCATGGTATAGGACAGTCACCCCTAGCAGTGATAGGAGGACACACTGCCCCCTGCTGGTGTGATGATGTGGGGTCATGGTATAGGACAGTCACCTCTAGCAGTGATAGGAGGACACTGCCCCCTGCTGGTGGGATGATGTGGGAGCCATGGGACAGGACAAAAATGTGGAGAAAAGACTCTTGTTTCATGAAGCTGCTTTTGGGGGATTAATCAGAAAAGAAATTTCCTGTAATTGGGGATCAGTATTATTCATGCAGGGGATACGGTGTATATATTATATATTGAGGTCCAGCATAGTTTTGTCATGGGGGCAGGGGCACAACTACAGGGGTAGCAGCTAGCATGGGGCCCACAGTGTCAGGGGGGCCCGGCCTCTGGCCTGACAGTAAAGACCGGAGGATGTGCAGCGTTATATACATATTATACTACACATAGTACACGCACATCTATATACATCACATATATGTTATATACTGTATATATGCTGTATGTCTATACAATGTATGGTGTATATATACTGTATATATGCTATATGTCTATACGGTGTATATACTGTATGTGCTCTATATGTGTATATACTGTATGTGCTCTATATGTGTATATACTGTATGTGTGTATATGTGAGCGCATGAGTGCAGTAATGTGCTGGCCCCGCGCACGTGTCCGTATACAGATGTATATATGTAAGAGGGCGACGCTGCATGAGATACGAGTCTGATGTGAAATCCTCTTTATTCATGTACAAGACATTTACAGAAGCCGCGGTTCCGACCTCGCGGGGGATGGGATGGATTAAATAGGGGTGGGGCTTGGAGGTATGAGGCGGGTGCTGTGCTCCTCATGGGTGGGGCTTGGAGGTATGGCTCGGGTGCTGTGCTCCTCCTGGGCGGGGCTCGGAGCTGTGGCGCTGCTGATTGGCCGGGCTGTTATCCGTTCTTGTTCTGCACCCGGATGTAGCTGAAGCACAGGCCGCACGCCTCGAAGCACGGGTCACACATGCAGTGGACGCAGCTGCTCCAGAACAGCTTGAGGCAGGAGAAGTTCATGTTCCACATCTTTATACAGGGTCCGATGCACCAGATGTGGCAGCACTGCACGCAGGCGAAGTCCAGCGCCCAGCAGAAGGCCAGCGGGCACCCGCACAGCACCGACAGCACAATGTAACAGCAGTGCTTCACCCCCCCAAACGTCTTGTAGGACATCCCCCACACCCCCGGGATGCTGTGAGACCCCTCCGGCTCCCCAAACGCGTCTTCATACAGGACCTGGAGGAGACACAGAAGATCCATCATCACTACCATAACATCCCGGACTGACCAGAGCGCCCCCTAGAGGCCTCACCACAAGCTCTGCTTGCTGGTAGTCAATAGTAACAATACTGTTTTGTTACAATGTATCAGAGCAGACAATGATCCAACCCCAGCAGCAGCCCCAGATTTCCTGCTGTTCTGTATACACTGGATACAATTGTAACAAACCCTCAGCTGTGAGAGGTAATCAGTCTATACAGAAGCAGGGGTGTTTGTTACAATGTATCAGTAAAAGGTAAAATGAAATAGAAGCATTGGGGCACAGTTACTTACCCGGACCTGTTGCGATCCAGCGGTGCGTTCTCCGTCGAGGATTCGGGTCTTCCGGCGATTCACTAAGGTCGTGCGCTCGATGTCCACCAGGTGTCGCTGCTGCGCCGAGGTCCGCCGGAGTTCACCATCCTATTCCTGGTGCAGGTAAGTGCATCTCAAGGGACACATTTTATTTAAATATCGCAATCTTTCCGAATCCGTCGGGCCCCCGTTTTTCGTTGCATGCAAGGCTGCGTCGATGCGCTAAAATCCGATCGCGTGCGCCAAAAACCCTGGAGCAATTCGGCACAAAACGGTAAAATTTTGAAAACCCGGCGGAAAAACGTGATTTGGAGCCTTAGTAAATGAGCCCCATGCGGTTTGATATTAGAGTCTGTTGTATACGGAGATGAGCTATGTTGGGCGTTTTCCCTTCCGGCCAATCAGCGTTTCAGCAGCACACGCCCCCGATACAGGGATTGGCTGCTGCCATGACTAAGAGCACCTATCGCTCGAAACGCGTCGGAAAAGCCTCTGCCATGTCCCCTGCAATTTTACAATGAAGAAATAAGGAATATATTGGTTTTTAAGAAGTGCCGCGACCCTTTGTTACTTTGGATTACATTGTAACAAACCCTCAGCTCTGAGGCTCTGGTCACTCACCCGCACGTGCTCGTTCATGTTGTTGGGGTCGCGGTTCTCCATGTCCAGGGGCATGGGCTCGCTGGGGATGGACTTGGGCTCGGCCATGGTGACAGGAAGAGTTGTCAGAGGTCAGATCCGTCTCTGCGTCCTCCATCTGCGCTGATCTTATATAGCTGCGGCTGCTGCGGGGTTACCATGGGGCTCAGCATCAAACAGCAGCCGCCCCTCCATGGTTACCCCATACCTGAGCCCAGGTGTTATGGAGACCATTGTCTGACAGTCACCGAGGATGGGGGTCAAGGGTCAGGGAGCAACACAATGGGATTAGATACACAGCTCATCAGGCAGTATCACACAGGATGGGATTAGATACACAGAAGACAGTATCATACACGATGGGATTAGATACACAGCTCAGCAGACAGTATCACACAGGATGGGATTAGATACACAGCTCAGCAGTCAGTATCACACAGGATGGGATTAGATACACAGAAGACAGTATCATACACAATGGGATTAGATACACAGCTCATCAGACAGTATCACACAGGATGGGATTAGATACACAGGAGACAGTATCATACACGATGGGATTAGATACACAGGTCATCAGACAGTATCACACAGGATGGGATTAGATACACAGGAGACAGTATCATACACGATGGGATTAGATACACAGCTCAGCAGTCAGTATCACACAGGATGGGATTAGATACACAGCTCAGCAGTCAGTATCACATAGGATAGGATTAGATACACAGCAGACAGTATCACACAGGATGGGATTAGATACACAGGTCAGCAGTCAGTATCACACAGGATGGGATTAGATACACAGGAGACAGTATCATACACAATGGGATTAGATACACAGCTCATCAGACAGTATCACACAGGATGGGATTAGATACACAGCTCAGCAGACAGTATCACACAGGATAGGATTAGATACACGGTTCAGCAGTCAGTATCACACAGGATAGGATTAGATACACAGCTCAGCAGTCAGTATCACACAGGATGGGATTAGATACACCACTCAGCAGACAGTATCACACAGGATAGGATTAGATACACAGCTCAGCAGACAGTATCACACAGGATAGGATTAGATACACAGCTCATCAGACAGTATCACACAGGATGGGATTAGATACACAGCTCAGCAGACAGTATCACACAGGATAGGATTAGATACACGGTTCAGCAGTCAGTATCACACAGGATAGGATTAGATACACAGCTCAGCAGTCAGTATCACACAGGATGGGATTAGATACACCACTCAGCAGACAGTATCACACAGGATAGGATTAGATACACAGCTCAGCAGACAGTATCACACAGGATAGGATTAGATACACAGCTCAGCAGACAGTATCACACAGGAGAGGATTAGATACACAGCTCAGCAGTAAGTATCACACCGGATGGGTTTAGATACAGTGTCTGGGTAGCAGAGTCCTTGGATACGTGTGTTGGTATACAGAGGGTCCTGCACCCGCAGAGGAGGTGACAGTAAATCACGGTGACAGGTCACACATAGAGACTCCTAGAACAACGTCCACAACACAAACCATCAGCGGCCGCAGGAAACACAAGACGTAGACAAACAAAATACCGAAATAAATAATCACAAAGATCCGTGAAAATCAGGAAATACCATAAAGAAACGCAGATCCTCCCCTGAGACGTATCCAACGTATCCGAGCACAGAGAATACAGTCCTGAGGGGTGGGAAGACTATAAATATATCTACATATCATAAGACATTACCCAGGACTGTACCCAGGGGGCGCTATATACAGGAGAGAAGGATCTATATACACAGCCGGGAGTCTTTACTGTAAGAGCAGTGACACTATGGAGCCTCCGCCAGGATCTATCTATACCCAGGACTGTACCCAGGGGGCGCTATATACAGGAGAGAAGGATCTATATACACAGCCGGGAGTCATTACTGTAAGAGCAGTGACACTATGGAGCCTCTGCCAGGATCTATCTATACCCAGGACTGTACCCAGGGGGCGCTATATACAGGAGAGAAGGATCTATATACACAGCCAGGAGTCATTACTGTAAGAGCAGTGACACTATGGAGCCTCCGCCAGGATCTATCTATACCCAGGACTGTACCCAGGGGGCGCTATATACAGGAGAGAAGGAGTCTATATACACAGCCGGGAGTCATTACTGTAAGAGCGGTGACACTATGGAGCCTCTGCCAGGATCTATCTATACCCAGGACTGTACCCAGGGGGCGCTATATACAGGAGAGAAGGATCTATATACACAGCCGGGAGTCTTTACTGTAAGAGCGGTGACACTATGGAGCCTCTGCCAGGATCTATCTATACCCAGGACTGTACCCAGGGGGCGCTATATACAGGAGAGAAGGATCTATATACACAGCCGGGAGTCATTACTGTAAGAGCAGTGACACTATGGAGCCTCTGCCAGGATCTATCTATACCCAGGACTGTACCCAGGGGGCGCTATATACAGGAGAGAAGGATCTATATACACAGCCGGGAGTCATTACTGTAAGAGCAGTGACACTATGGAGCCTCCGCCAGGATCTATCTATACCCAGGACTGTACCCAGGGGGCGCTATATACAGGAGAGAAGGATCTATATACACAGCCGGGAGTCATTACTGTAAGAGCAGTGACACTATGGAGCCTCCGCCAGGATCTATCTATACCCAGGACTGTACCCAGGGGGCGCTATATACAGGAGAGAAGGATCTATATACACAGCCGGGAGTCATTACTGTAAGAGCAGTGACACTATGGAGCCCCTGCCAGGATCTATCTATACCCAGGACTGTACCCAGGGGGCGCTATATACAGGAGAGAAGGATCTATATACACAGCCGGGAGTCTTTACTGTAAGAGCAGTGACACTATGGAGCCTCCGCCAGGATCTATCTATACCCAGGACTGTACCCAGGGGGCGCTATATACAGGAGAGAAGGATCTATATACACAGCCGGGAGTCATTACTGTAAGAGCAGTGACACTATGGAGCCCCTGCCAGGATCTATCTATACCCAGGACTGTACCCAGGGGGCGCTATATACAGGAGAGAAGGATCTATATACACAGCCGGGAGTCTTTACTGTAAGAGCAGTGACACTATGGAGCCTCTGCCAGGATCTATCTATACCCAGGACTGTACCCAGGGGGCGCTATATACAGGAGAGAAGGATCTATATACACAGCCGGGAGTCTTTACTGTAAGAGCAGTGACACTATGGAGCCTCTGCCAGGATCTATCTATACCCAGGACTGTACCCAGGGGGCGCTATATACAGGAGAGAAGGATCTATATACACAGCCGGGAGTCTTTACTGTAAGAGCAGTGACACTATGGAGCCCCTGCCAGGATCTATCTATACCCAGGACTGTACCCAGGGGGCGCTATATACAGGAGAGAAGGATCTATATACACAGCCGGGAGTCTTTACTGTAAGAGCAGTGACACTATGGAGCCCCTGCCAGGATCTATCTATACCCAGGACTGTACCCAGGGGGCGCTATATACAGGAGAGAAGGATCTATATACACAGCCGGGAGTCATTACTGTAAGAGCAGTGACACTATGGAGCCTCCGCCAGGATCTATCTATACCCAGGACTGTACCCAGGGGGCGCTATATACAGGAGAGAAGGATCTATATACACAGCCGGGAGTCTTTACTGTAAGAGCAGTGACACTATGGAGCCTCTGCCAGGATCTATCTATACCCAGGACTGTACCCAGGGGGCGCTATATACAGGAGAGAAGGAGTCTATATACACAGCCGGGAGTCATTACTGTAAGAGCAGTGACACTATGGAGCCTCTGCCAGGATCTATCTATACCCAGGACTGTACCCAGGGGGCGCTATATACAGGAGAGAAGGATCTATATACACAGCCGGGAGTCTATACTGTAAGAGCAGTGACACTATGGAGCCTCCGCCAGGATCTATCTATACCCAGGACTGTACCCAGGGGGCGCTATATACAGGAGAGAAGGATCTATATACACAGCCGGGAGTCATTACTGTAAGAGCAGTGACACTATGGAGCCCCTGCCAGGATCTATCTATACCCAGGACTGTACCCAGGGGGCGCTATATACAGGAGAGAAGGATCTATATACACAGCCGGGAGTCTTTACTGTAAGAGCAGTGACACTATGGAGCCTCCGCCAGGATCTATCTATACCCAGGACTGTACCCAGGGGGCGCTATATACAGGAGAGAAGGATCTATATACACAGCCGGGAGTCATTACTGTAAGAGCAGTGACACTATGGAGCCTCTGCCAGGATCTATCTATACCCAGGACTGTACCCAGGGGGCGCTATATACAGGAGAGAAGGATCTATATACACAGCCGGGAGTCATTACTGTAAGAGCGGTGACACTATGGAGCCTCCGCCAGGATCTATCTATACCCAGGACTGTACCCAGGGGGCGCTATATACAGGAGAGAAGGATCTATATACACAGCCGGGAGTCATTACTGTAAGAGCAGTGACACTATGGAGCCTCCGCCAGGATCTATCTATACCCAGGACTGTACCCAGGGGGCGCTATATACAGGAGAGAAGGATCTATATACACAGCCGGGAGTCATTACTGTAAGAGCAGTGACACTATGGAGCCTCTGCCAGGATCTATCTATACCCAGGACTGTACCCAGGGGGCGCTATATACAGGGGAGGAGTCTATATACACAGCCGGGAGTCTTTACTGTAAGAGCAGTGACACTATGGAGCCTCTGCCAGGATCTATCTATACCCAGGACTGTACCCAGGGGGCGCTATATACAGGAGAGAAGGATCTATATACACAGCAGGGAGTCTTTACTGTAAGAGCGGTGACACTATGGAGCCTCCGCCAGGATCTATCTATACCCAGGACTGTACCCAGGGGGCGCTATATACAGGAGAGAAGGATCTATATACACAGCCGGGAGTCATTACTGTAAGAGCAGTGACACTATGGAGCCTCTGCCAGGATCTATCTATACCCAGGACTGTACCCAGGGGGCGCTATATACAGGAGAGAAGGATCTATATACACAGCCGGGAGTCTTTACTGTAAGAGCAGTGACACTATGGAGCCTCCGCCAGGATCTATCTATACCCAGGACTGTACCCAGGGGGCGCTATATACAGGAGAGAAGGATCTATATACACAGCCGGGAGTCTTTACTGTAAGAGCAGTGACACTATGGAGCCTCTGCCAGGATCTATCTATACCCAGGACTGTACCCAGGGGGCGCTATATACAGGAGAGAAGGATCTATATACACAGCCGGGAGTCATTACTGTAAGAGCAGTGACACTATGGAGCCTCCGCCAGGATCTATCTATACCCAGGACTGTACCCAGGGGGCGCTATATACAGGAGAGAAGGATCTATATACACAGCCGGGAGTCATTACTGTAAGAGCAGTGACACTATGGAGCCTCCGCCAGGATCTATCTATACCCAGGACTGTACCCAGGGGGCGCTATATACAGGAGAGAAGGATCTATATACACAGCCGGGAGTCATTACTGTAAGAGCAGTGACACTATGGAGCCTCTGCCAGGATCTATCTATACCCAGGACTGTACCCAGGGGGCGCTATATACAGGAGAGAAGGATCTATATACACAGCCGGGAGTCTTTACTGTAAGAGCAGTGACACTATGGAGCCTCTGCCAGGATCTATCTATACCCAGGACTGTACCCAGGGGGCGCTATATACAGGAGAGAAGGATCTATATACACAGCCGGGAGTCTTTACTGTAAGAGCAGTGACACTATGGAGCCTCCGCCAGGATCTATCTATACCCAGGACTGTACCCAGGGGGCGCTATATACAGGAGAGAAGGATCTATATACACAGCCGGGAGTCTTTACTGTAAGAGCAGTGACACTATGGAGCCTCTGCCAGGATCTATCTATACCCAGGACTGTACCCAGGGGGCGCTATATACAGGAGAGAAGGATCTATATACACAGCCGGGAGTCATTACTGTAAGAGCAGTGACACTATGGAGCCTCTGCCAGGATCTATCTATACCCAGGACTGTACCCAGGGGGCGCTATATACAGGAGAGAAGGATCTATATACACAGCCGGGAGTCTTTACTGTAAGAGCAGTGACACTATGGAGCCTCCGCCAGGATCTATCTATACCCAGGACTGTACCCAGGGGGCGCTATATACAGGAGAGAAGGAGTCTATATACACAGCCGGGAGTCTTTACTGTAAGAGCAGTGACACTATGGAGCCTCCGCCAGGATCTATCTATACCCAGGACTGTACCCAGGGGGCGCTATATACAGGAGAGAAGGAGTCTATATACACAGCCGGGAGTCTTTACTGTAAGAGCAGTGACACTATGGAGCCTCCGCCAGGATCTATCTATACCCAGGACTGTACCCAGGGGGCGCTATATACAGGAGAGAAGGATCTATATACACAGCCGGGAGTCATTACTGTAAGAGCAGTGACACTATGGAGCCTCTGCCAGGATCTATCTATACCCAGGACTGTACCCAGGGGGCGCTATATACAGGAGAGAAGGATCTATATACACAGCCGGGAGTCTTTACTGTAAGAGCAGTGACACTATGGAGCCTCTGCCAGGATCTATCTATACCCAGGACTGTACCCAGGGGGCGCTATATACAGGAGAGAAGGATCTATATACACAGCCAGGAGTCATTACTGTAAGAGCAGTGACACTATGGAGCCTCCGCCAGGATCTATCTATACCCAGGACTGTACCCAGGGGGCGCTATATACAGGAGAGAAGGATCTATATACACAGCCGGGAGTCATTACTGTAAGAGCAGTGACACTATGGAGCCTCTGCCAGGATCTATCTATACCCAGGACTGTACCCAGGGGGCGCTATATACAGGAGAGAAGGAGTCTATATACACAGCCGGGAGTCATTACTGTAAGAGCAGTGACACTATGGAGCCCCTGCCAGGATCTATCTATACCCAGGACTGTACCCAGGGGGCGCTATATACAGGAGAGAAGGATCTATATACACAGCCGGGAGTCTTTACTGTAAGAGCAGTGACACTATGGAGCCTCCGCCAGGATCTATCTATACCCAGGACTGTACCCAGGGGGCGCTATATACAGGAGAGAAGGATCTATATACACAGCCGGGAGTCATTACTGTAAGAGCAGTGACACTATGGAGCCTCCGCCAGGATCTATCTATACCCAGGACTGTACCCAGGGGGCGCTACATACAGGAGAGAAGGATCTATATACACAGCCGGGAGTCATTACTGTAAGAGCAGTGACACTATGGAGCCTCCGCCAGGATCTATCTATACCCAGGACTGTACCCAGGGGGCGCTACATACAGGAGAGAAGGATCTATATACACAGCCGGGAGTCATTACTGTAAGAGCAGTGACACTATGGAGCCTCTGCCAGGATCTATCTATACCCAGGACTGTACCCAGGGGGCGCTATATACAGGAGAGAAGGATCTATATACACAGCCGGGAGTCTTTACTGTAAGAGCAGTGACACTATGGAGCCTCCGCCAGGATCTATCTATACCCAGGACTGTACCCAGGGGGCGGTATATACAGGAGAGAAGGATCTATATACACAGCCGGGAGTCTTTACTGTAAGAGCAGTGACACTATGGAGCCTCCGCCAGGATCTATCTATACCCAGGACTGTACCCAGGGGGCACTATATACAGGAGAGAAGGATCTATATACACAGCCGGGAGTCTTTACTGTAAGAGCAGTGACACTATGGAGCCCCTGCCAGGATCTATCTATACCCAGGACTGTACCCAGGGGGCGCTATATACAGGAGAGAAGGATCTATATACACAGCCGGGAGTCTTTACTGTAAGAGCAGTGACACTATGGAGCCTCTGCCAGGATCTATCTATACCCAGGACTGTACCCAGGGGGCGCTATATACAGGAGAGAAGGATCTATATACACAGCCGGGAGTCATTACTGTAAGAGCAGTGACACTATGGAGCCTCTGCCAGGATCTATCTATACCCAGGACTGTACCCAGGGGGCGCTATATACAGGAGAGAAGGATCTATATACACAGCCGGGAGTCTTTACTGTAAGAGCAGTGACACTATGGAGCCTCTGCCAGGATCTATCTATACCCAGGACTGTACCCAGGGGGCGCTATATACAGGAGAGAAGGATCTATATACACAGCCGGGAGTCTTTACTGTAAGAGCAGTGACACTATGGAGCCTCTGCCAGGATCTATCTATACCCAGGACTGTACCCAGGGGGCGCTATATACAGGAGAGAAGGATCTATATACACAGCCGGGAGTCTTTACTGTAAGAGCAGTGACACTATGGAGCCTCTGCCAGGATCTATCTATACCCAGGACTGTACCCAGGGGGCGCTATATACAGGAGAGAAGGATCTATATACACAGCCGGGAGTCTTTACTGTAAGAGCAGTGACACTATGGAGCCTCTGCCAGGATCTATCTATACCCAGGACTGTACCCAGGGGGCGCTATATACAGGAGAGAAGGATCTATATACACAGCCAGGAGTCTTTACTGTAAGAGCAGTGACACTATGGAGCCCCTGCCAGGATCTATCTATACCCAGGACTGTACCCAGGGGGCGCTATATACAGGAGAGAAGGATCTATATACACAGCCGGGAGTCTTTATTGTAAGAGCAGTGACACTATGGAGCCTCCGCCAGGATCTATCTATACCCAGGACTGTACCCAGGGGGCACTATATACAGGAGAGAAGGAGTCTATATACACAGCCGGGAGTCTTTACTGTAAGAGCAGTGACACTATGCAGCCTCTGCCAGGATCTATCTATACCCAGGACTGTACCCAGGGGGCGCTATATACAGGAGAGAAGGATCTATATACACAGCCGGGAGTCTTTACTGTAAGAGCAGTGACACTATGGAGCCTCTGCCAGGATCTATCTATACCCAGGACTGTACCCAGGGGGCGCTATATACAGGAGAGAAGGATCTATATACACAGCCGGGAGTCATTACTGTAAGAGCAGTGACACTATGGAGCCTCCGCCAGGATCTATCTATACCCAGGACTGTACCCAGGGGGCGCTATATACAGGAGAGAAGGATCTATATACACAGCCGGGAGTCATTACTGTAAGAGCAGTGACACTATGGAGCCCCTGCCAGGATCTATCTATACCCAGGACTGTACCCAGGGGGCGCTATATACAGGAGAGAAGGATCTATATACACAGCCGGGAGTCTTTACTGTAAGAGCAGTGACACTATGGAGCCTCCGCCAGGATCTATCTATACCCAGGACTGTACCCAGGGGGCGCTATATACAGGAGAGAAGGATCTATATACACAGCCGGGAGTCATTACTGTAAGAGCAGTGACACTATGGAGCCTCCGCCAGGATCTATCTATACCCAGGACTGTACCCAGGGGGCGCTATATACAGGAGAGAAGGATCTATATACACAGCCGGGAGTCTTTACTGTAAGAGCAGTGACACTATGGAGCCTCCGCCAGGATCTATCTATACCCAGGACTGTACCCAGGGGGCGCTATATACAGGAGAGAAGGATCTATATACACAGCCGGGAGTCTTTACTGTAAGAGCAGTGACACTATGGAGCCTCTGCCAGGATCTATCTATACCCAGGACTGTACCCAGGGGGCGCTATATACAGGAGAGAAGGATCTATATACACAGCCGGGAGTCATTACTGTAAGAGCAGTGACACTATGGAGCCTCTGCCAGGATCTATCTATACCCAGGACTGTACCCAGGGGGCGCTATATACAGGAGAGAAGGATCTATATACACAGCCGGGAGTCTTTACTGTAAGAGCAGTGACACTATGGAGCCCCTGCCAGGATCTATCTATACCCAGGACTGTACCCAGGGGGCGCTATATACAGGAGAGAAGGATCTATATACACAGCCGGGAGTCTTTACTGTAAGAGCAGTGACACTATGGAGCCTCTGCCAGGATCTATCTATACCCAGGACTGTACCCAGGGGGCGCTATATACAGGAGAGAAGGATCTATATACACAGCCGGGAGTCTTTACTGTAAGAGCAGTGACACTATGGAGCCTCTGCCAGGATCTATCTATACCCAGGACTGTACCCAGGGGGCGCTATATACAGGAGAGAAGGATCTATATACACAGCCGGGAGTCTTTACTGTAAGAGCAGTGACACTATGGAGCCTCTGCCAGGATCTATCTATACCCAGGACTGTACCCAGGGGGCGCTATATACAGGAGAGAAGGATCTATATACACAGCCGGGAGTCTTTACTGTAAGAGCAGTGACACTATGGAGCCTCTGCCAGGATCTATCTATACCCAGGACTGTACCCTAGGGGGCGCTATATACAGGAGAGAAGGATCTATATACACAGCCGGGAGTCTTTACTGTAAGAGCAGTGACACTATGGAGCCTCTGCCAGGATCTATCTATACCCAGGACTGTACCCAGGGGGCGCTATATACAGGAGAGAAGGATCTATATACACAGCCGGGAGTCTTTACTGTAAGAGCAGTGACACTATGGAGCCTCTGCCAGGATCTATCTATACCCAGGTGTAAACCAAGGGGGCGCTATATACAGGAGAGAAGGATCTATATACATAGCCGGGAGTCATTACTGTAAGAGCAGTGACACTATGGAGCCTCCGCCAGGATCTATCTATACCCAGGACTGTACCCAGGGGGCGCTATATACAGGAGAGAAGGATCTATATACACAGCCGGGAGTCTTTACTGTAAGAGCAGTGACACTATGGAGCCTCTGCCAGGATCTATCTATACCCAGGGGGCGCTATATACAGGAGAGAAGGATCTATATACACAGCCGGGAGTCTTTACTGTAAGAGCAGTGACACTATGGAGCCTCTGCCAGGATCTATCTATACCCAGGGGGCGCTATATACAGGAGAGAAGGATCTATATACACAGCCGGGAGTCATTACTGTAAGAGCAGTGACACTATGGAGCCTCTGCCAGGATCTATCTATACCCAGGACTGTACCCAGGGGGCGCTATATACAGGAGAGAAGGATCTATATACACAGCCTGGGAGTCTTTACTGTAAGAGCAGTGACACTATGGAGCCTCCGCCAGGATCTATCTATACCCAGGACTGTACCCAGGGGGCGCTATATACAGGAGAGAAGGATCTATATACACAGCCGGGAGTCTTTACTGTAAGAGCAGTGACACTATGGAGCCTCTGCCAGGATCTATCTATACCCAGGACTGTACCCAGGGGGCGCTATATACAGGAGAGAAGGATCTATATACACAGCCGGGAGTCTTTACTGTAAGAGCAGTGACACTATGGAGCCTCTGCCAGGATCTATCTATACCCAGGACTGTACCCAGGGGGCGCTATATACAGGAGAGAAGGATCTATATACACAGCCGGGAGTCTTTACTGTAAGAGCAGTGACACTATGGAGCCTCTGCCAGGATCTATCTATACCCAGGACTGTACCCAGGGGGCGCTATATACAGGAGAGAAGGATCTATATACACAGCCGGGAGTCTTTACTGTAAGAGCAGTGACACTATGGAGCCTCCGCCAGGATCTATCTATACCCAGCGACTGTACCCAGGGGGCGCTATATACAGGAGAGAAGGATCTATATACACAGCCGGGAGTCTTTACTGTAAGAGCAGTGACACTATGG